>NC_057795.1:606699663-606792152 GCF_018294505.1 Triticum aestivum | reverse complement strand
CGGGAGTAGGACTCCCTTCTTTCCTAGTTGGAATAGGAGAAGGGGGGAAAGAGGAGGAAGAGGGGAAGGAAAGGGATGGCACCGCCCCCCTTCCCTTGTCCTATTCGGACTAGGAAGGGGAGGGGCGCGCGGCCCCCTCCTGCCTCCTTCCCTCTTCTCCCTCGAGGCCCATGTAGGCCCAATAATGCCCCGGGGGGGTTCCGGTAACCTCCCGGTGTTCCGGTAAAATGCCGATTTCACCCGGAACAATTCCGATGTCCAAATATAGGCTTCCAATATATCAATCTTTATGTCTCGACCATTTCGAGACTCCTCGTTACGTCCGTGATCACATCCGGGACTCCGAACAAACTCCGGTACATCAAAACTTATAAACTCATAATAAAACTGTCATCGTAACGTTAAGCGTGCGGACCCTACGGGTTCGAGAACTATGTAGACATGACCTAGAACTATTCTCAGTCAATAACCAATAGCGGAACCTGGATGCCCATATTGGTTCCTACATATTCTACGAAGATCTTTAACGGTCAAACCGCATAACAACATACGTTGTTCCCTTTGTCATCGGTATGTTACTTGCCCGAGATTTGATCGTCGGTATCCAATACCTAGTTCAATCTCGTTACCGGCAAGTCTCTTTACTCGTTCCGTAATGCATCATCCCGTAACCAACTTATTTGGTCACATTGCTTGCAAGGCTTATAATGATGTGCATTACCGAGAGGGCCCAGAGATACCTCTCCAACAATCGGAGTGACAAAACCTAATCTCGAAATACGCCAACTCAACATGTACCTTCGGAGACACCTGTAGTACTCCTTTATAATCACCCAGTTACGTTGTGACATTTGGTAGTACCCAAAGTGTTCCTCCGGTAAACGGGAGTTGCATAATTCTCATAGTTACAGGAACATGTATAAGTCATGAAGAAAGCAATAGCAATATACTAAACGATCAAGTGCTAGGCTAACAGAATGGGTCATGTCAATCACATCATTCTCCTAATGATGTGATCCCATCAAATGACAACACATGTCTATGGTTAGGAAACATAACCATCTTTGATTAACGAGCTAGTCTAGTAGAGGCATACTAGTGACTATATGTTTGTCTATGTATTCACACATGTATCACGTTTCTGGTTAATACAATTCTAGCATGAATAATAAACATTTATCATGATATGAGGAAATAAATAATAACTTTATTATTGCCTCTAGGGCATATTTCCTTCACCGGGGATGTCTCCTCCTTCTTGATCCAGCAAGGGGAGAGGAGAAGTTGAGGGAAAACTCCAGCAGCACGACCGTGTGGTGGCGATGGAGCTCGTGGTTCTCCGGCAGGGCTTTGCCAATCACTACGGAGGAGGATGAGGTGTTGGAGGAGGGAGAGGGCTGCGCCAGGGGAGGGGTCCGGCTGCCCTCTCTCTCCCTCACTATATATAGGGGGAAGGGGGGTGGAGGAGGCGCCCTAGGGTTCCCTAGGGGAGGGGTGGCGGCCACAGGGGAAACCCTGTTGGGGAACGTTACATAAAATAAAAAAAATTCCTACGTTCACCAAGATCAATCTATGAGTTCATCTAGAAACGAGAGAGAGGAGTGCATCTACATACCCTTGTAGATCGCGATCGGAAGCGTTCAAGAGAACGAGGTTGAGGGAGTCGTACTCGTTGTGATCCAAATCACCGGAGATCCTAGGACCGAACGGACGGCACCTCCGCGTTCAACACACGTGCGGTCAGCGTGGCGTCTCCTCCTTCTTGATCCAGCAAGGGGGAAGGAGAGGTTGATGAAGATCCAGCAGCACGACGGCGTGGTGGTGGATGCAGCAGGGTTCCGGCAGGGCTTCGCCAAGCGACTACGGGAGGAAGAGGTGTAGCAAGGGGGGAAGGGAGGCGCCAGGTGTCAGGGTGCGGCTGCCCTCCCACCCCCCTCGTTATATAGGGACCCCAGGGGGGCACCGGCCCTTGGAGATGGGATCTCCTAGGGGGGCGGCGGCCAAGGGGGAGACTTGCCCCCCAAGGCAAGTGGAGGCGCCCCCTCCCCTAGGGTTCCCAACCCTAGGCGCAGAGGGGGGCCCAGGGGGGGCACACCAGCCCACCAGGGGCTGGTTCCCCTCCCACTTCAGCCCATGGGGCCCTCTGGGATGGGTGGCCCCACCCGATGGACCCCGGGACTTTCCGGTGGTCCCGGTACAATACCAGTGAACCCCGAACTTTCCCGATGACCGAAACTCGACTTCCCATATATAATTCTTTACCTCTAGACCATTCCGGAACTCCTCGTGACGTCCGGGATCTCATCCGGGACTCCGAACAACTTTTGGTTTGCTGCATACTAATATTTTTACAACCCTAGCATCACCGAACCTTAAGTGTGTAGACCCTACGGGTTCGGGAGACATGTAGACATGACCGAGACGGCTCTCCGGTTAATAACCAACAGCGGGATATGGATACCTATGTTGGCTCCCACATACTCCTCGATGATCTCATCGGATGAACCACGATGTCGAGGATTTAAGCAACCCCGTATACAATTCCCTTTGTCAGTCGGTACGTTACTTGCCCGAGATTTGATCGTCGGTATCCCAATACCTTGGTCAATCTCGTTACCGGCAAGTCACTTTACTTGTACCGTAATGCATGATCCCATGACCATACACTTTGTCACTCTGAGCTCATTATGATGATGCATTACCAAGTGGGCCCAGAGATACCTCTCCGTCATACGGAGTGACAAATCCCAGTCTTGATCCGTGTCAACCCAACAGGCACTTTCGGAGATACCTGTAGTGCACCTTTATAGTCACCCAGTTACGTTGTGACATTTGGTACACCCAAAGCACTCCTACGGTATCCGGGAGTTACACGATCGCATGGTCTAAGGAAAAGATACTTGACATTGGAAAAGCTCTAGCAAACAAACTACACGATCTTTGTGCTATGCTTAGGATTGGGTCTTGTCCATCACATCATTCTCCTAATGATGTGATCCCATTATAAATGACATCCAATGTCCATAGTCAGGAAACCATGACTATCTGTTGATCAACGAGCTAGTCAACTAGAGGCTCACTAGGGACATATTGTGGTCTATGTATTCACACGTGTATTGCAATTTCCGGATAATACAATTATAGCATGAATAAAAGATAATTATCATGAACAAGGAAATATAATAATAATCCTTTTATTATTGCCTCTAGGGCATATTTCCTACAGTCTCCCACTTGCACTAGAGTCAATAATCTAGTTACATTGTGATGAATCAAACACCCATAGAGTTCTGGTGTTGATCATTTTTTGCTCGCGAAAGAGGTTTAGTCAACGGATCTGCGACATTCAGATCCATATGTACTTTGCAAATATCTATGTCTCCATCTTGAACATTTTCACGGATGGAGTTGAAACGACGCTTGATGTGCCTGGTCTTCTTGTGAAACCTGGGTTCCTTGGCAAGGGCAATAGCTCCAGTGTTGTCACGGAAGAGAGTGATTGGCCCCGACGCATTGGGTATGACTCCTAGGTCGGTGATGAACTCCTTCATCCATATTGCTTAATGCGCTGCCTCTGAGGCTGCCATGTACTATGCTTCACATGTAGATCCCACCACGATGCTCTGCTTGCAACTGCACCAGCTTACTGCTCCACGATTCAACATATACATGTATCCGGTTTGTGACTTAGGGTCATCCAGATCTGTGTCGAAGCTAGCATCAACGTAACCCTTTACGACGAGCTCTTCGTCACCTCCATAAACGAGAAACATGTCCTTTGTCCTTTTCACGTACTTCAGGATATTCTTGACCGCTATCCAGTGTTCCTTGTCGGGATTACTTTGGTACCTTCCTACCAAACTTACGGCAAGGTTTACATCAGGTCTGTTACAAGCATGTCATACATAATAGATCCTATGGCTGAGGCATAGGGGATGACACTCATCTCTTCTTTATCTTCTGCCGTGGTCGGGCATTGAGCCGAGCTCAATCTCACACCTTGCAATACAGGCAAGAACCCTTTCTTGGACTGATCCATTTTGAACTTCTTCGATATCTTATCAAGGTATGTGCTTTGTGAAAGACCTATGAGGCGTCTCGATCTATCCCTATAGATCTTGATGCCTAATATGTAAGCAGCTTCTCCAAGGTCCTTCATTGAAAAACACTTATTCAAGTAGGCCTTAATGCTGTCCAAAAGTTCTATATCATTTCCCATCAAAAGTATGTCATCTACATATAATATGAGAAATGCTACAGAGCTCCCACTCACTTTCTTGTAAACGCAGGCTTCTCCATAAGTCTGCATAAACCCAAACGCTTTGATCATCTCATTAAAGCGAATGTTCCAACTCTGAGATGCTTGCACCAGCCCATAAATGGATTGCTGGAGCTTGCATACCTTGTTAGCATTCTTAGGATTGACAAAACCTTCCGGCTGCATCATATACAGTTCTTCCTTAAGATAGCCATTAAGGAATGCCGTTTTGACGTCCATCTGCCATATCTCATAATCATAGTATGCAGCAATTGCTAACATGATTCGGACGGACTTCAGCTTCGCTATGGGAGAGAAAGTCTCATCGTAGTAAACCCCTTGAACTTGCGGATAACCCTTAGCGACAAGTCGAGCTTTATAGATGGTAATATTACCATCCGCGCCCGTCTTCTTCTTAAAGATCCATTTGTTTTCTATCGCTCGCCGATCATCGGGCAAGTCTGTCAAAGTCCATACTTTGTTTTCATACATGGATTCTATCTCGGATTGCATGGCTTCAAGACATTTTTTGGAATCTGGGCCCGCCATCGCTTCTTCATAGTTCGAAGGTTCACCGTTGTCTAACAACATGATTTCCAGGACAGGGTTGCCATACCACTCTGGTGTGGAACGTGTCCTTGTGGACCTACGAAGTTCAGTAGCAACTTGATTCGAAGTACCTTGATCATCATCATTAATTTCCTCTCCAGTCGGTGTAGGCACCACAGGAACATTTTCTTGAGCTGCACTACTTTCCGGTTCAAGAGGTAGTACTTCATCGAGTTCTACTTTCATCCCACTTACTCCTTTCGAGAGAAACTCTTTTTCCAGAAAGGATCCGTTCTTGGCAACAAAGATCTTGCCTTCGGATCTAAGGTAGAAGGTATACCCAATGGTTTCCTTAGGGTATCCTTTGAAGACGCATTTTTCCGACTTGGGTTCGAGCTTTTCAGGTTGTAGTTTCTTGACATAAGCATCACATCCCCAAACTTTTAGAAACGACGGCTTAGGTTTCTTCCCAAACCATAATTCATACGGTGTCGTCTCAACGGATTTAGACGGAGACCTATTAAAGTGAATGTAGCTATCTCTAGAGCGTATCCCCAAAAAGATAGCGGTAAATCGGTAAGAGACATCATAGATCGCACCATATCCAATAGAGTGCGATTACGATGTTCGGACACACCATTACGCTGAGGTGTTCCAGGCGGTGTGAGTTGTGAAACAATTCCACATTTCCTTAAATGCGTACCAAATTCGTGACTTAAATATTCTCCTCCACGATCTGATCGTAAGAACTTTATTTTTCGGTCACGTTGATTCTCTACTTCATTCTGAAATTCCTTGAACTTTTCAAAGGTCTCAGACTTGTGTTTCATCAAGTAGACATACCCATATCTACTTAAGTCATCAGTGAGAGTGAGAACATAACGATATCCTCCGCGAGCCTCAACGCTCATTGGACCACACACATCAGTATGTATGATTTCCAATAAGTTGGTTGCTCGCTCCATTGTTCCGGAGAATGGAGTCTTGGTCATTTTGCCCATGAGGCATGGTTCACATGTGTCAAATGATTCATAATCGAGAGACTCTAAAAGTCCATCAGCATGGAGCTTCTTCATGCGCTTGACACCAATGTGACCAAGGCGGCAGTGCCACAAGTATGTGGGACTATCGTTATCAACTTTACATATTTTGGTATTCACACTATGAATATGTGTAACATTACGTTCGAGATTCATTAAGAATAAAGCATTGACCATCGGGGTATGACCATAAAACATATCTCTCAGATAAATAAAACAACCATTATTCTCGGATTTAAATGAGTAGCCATCTCGCATTAAACAAGATCCAGATACAATGTTCATGCTCAAACTTGGCACTAAATAACAATTATTGAGGTTTAAAACTAATCACGTGGGTAAATGTAGGTAACGTGCCGACGGCGATCACATCGACCTTGGAACCATTCCCGACGCGCATCGTCACCTCGTCCTTCGCCAGTCTCCGCTTATTCCGCAGCTCCTGCTGTGAGTTACAAATATGAGCAACGGCACCGGTATCAAATACCCAGGAGTTACTACGAGTACTGGTAAGGTTACACATCAATTACATGTATATCAAATATACCTTTAGTGTTGCCGGCCTTCTTGTCGCTAAGTATTTGGGGCAGTTCCGCTTCCAGTGACCCTTCCCTTTGCAATAAAAGCACTCAGTCTCAGGCTTGGGTCCATTCTTTGACTTCTTCCCGGCAACTGGCTTACCGGCGCGGCAACATCTTTGCCGTCCTTCTTGAAGTTCTTCTTACCCTTGCCCTTCTTGAACTTGGTGGTTTTATTGACCATCAACACTTGATGTTCTTTCTTGATTTCTACCTCTAGCCGACTTCAGCATTGAAAATACTTCAGGAATAGTTTTCACCATCCCCTGCATATTGTAGTTCATCACAAAGCTCTTGTAGCTCGGTGGGAGCGACTGAAGGATTCTGTCAATGACCGCCTCGTCCGGGAGGTTAATGTCCAGCTGGGACAGGCGGTTGTGCAACCCAGACATTTTGAGTATGTGCTCACTGACAGAACTATTTTCCTCCATCTTACAACTATAGAACTTGTCGGAGACTTCATATCTCTCGACCCGGGCATGAGCTTGGAAAACCATTTTCAGCTCCTCGAACATCTCATATGCTCCGTGTTGCTCAAAACGCTTTTGGAGCCCCGGTTCTAAGCTGTAAAGCATGCCGCACTGAACGAGGGAGTAATCATCAGCACGTGACTGCCAAGCGTTCATAACGTCTTGGTTCTCTGGGATGGGTGCTTCACCTAGCGGTCGTTCTAGGACATATGCTTTCTTGGCAGCTATGAGGATGATCCTCAGGTTCCGGACCCAGTCCGTATAGTTGCTGCCATCATCTTTCAGCTTGGTTTTCTCTAGGAACGCGTTGAAGTTCATGTTGACATGAGCGTTGGCCATTTGATCTACAAGACATATTTTGCAAAGATTTTAGACTAAGTTCATGATAATTAAGTTCATCTAATCAGATTATTTAAAGAACTCCCACTCAGATTTGACATCCCTCTAGTCATCTAAGTGTTACATGATCCGAGTCGACTAGGCCGTGTCCGATCATCACGTGAGACGGACTAGTCATCATCGGTGAACATCTCCATGTTGATCGCATCTTACATACGACTCATGTTCGACCTTTCGGTCTCTGTGTTCTGAGGCCATGTCTGTACATGCTAGGCTCGTCAAGTTAACCTAAGTGTTTTTGCATGTGTAAAACTGTCTTACACCCGTTATATGTGAACGTAGGAATCTATCACACCCGATCATCACGTGGTGCTTCGAAACGACGAACTTTAGCAACGGCGCACAGTTAGGGGGAACACTTTCTTGAAATTATTATAAGGGATCATCTTATTTACTACCGTCGTTCTAAGTAAACAAGATGCATAAACATAATAAACATCACATGCAATTATATAGTAGTGACATGATATGGCCAATATCATATAGCTCCTTTGATCTCCATCTTCGGGGCTCCATGATCATCTTCGTCACCGGCATGACACCATGATCTCCATCATCGTGTCTCCATGAAGTTGCTCGCCAACTATTACTTCTACTATTATGGCTAACGGTTAGCAATAAAGTAAAGTAATTACATGGCGTTAAATCATTGACACGCAGGTCATACAATAATTAAGACAACTCCTATGGCTCCTGCCGTTGTCATACTCATTGACATGCAAGTCGTGATTCCTATTACAAGAACATGATCTCATACATCACAATATATCATTCATCATTCATCACAACTTTTGGCCATATCACATCACAAAGCAATTGCTGCAAAAACAAGTTAGACGTCCTCTAATTGTTGTTGCATCTTTTACGTGGCTGCAATAGGGTTCTAGCAAGAACGTTTTCTTACCTACGAATAACCACAACGTGATTTGTCAACTTCTATTTACCCTTCATAAGGACCCTTTTCATCGAATCCGCTCCAACTAAAGTGGGAGAGACAGACACCCGCTAGCCACCTTATGCAACTAGTGCATGTCAGTCGGTGGAACCTGTCTCACGTAAGCGTACGTGTAAGGTCGGTCTGGGCCGCTTCATCCCACAATACCGCTGAAGCAAAATAAGACTAGTAGTGGCAAGAAAGTTGACAACATCTACGCCCACAACAGATTTGTGTTCTACTCGTGCAATAGAGAACTACGCATAGACCTAGCTCATGATGCCACTGTTGGGGAACGTTGCATAAAATAAAAAAAATTCCTACGTTCACCAAGATCAATCTATGAGTTCATCTAGCAACGAGAGAGAGGAGTGCATCTACATACCCTTGTAGATCGCGAGCGGAAGCATTCAAGAGAACGAGGGTTGAGGGAGTCGTACTCGTCGTGATCCAAATCACCGGAGATCCTAGCGCCGAACGGACGACACCTCCGCGTTCAACACACGTACGGTCAGCGTGATGTCTCCTCCTTCTTGATCCAGCAAGGGGGAAGGAGAGGTTGATGAAGATCCAGCAGCACGACGGCGTGGTGGTGGATGCAGCAGGGTTCCGGCAGGGCTTCGCCAAGCGACTACGGGAGGAAGAGGTGTAGCAAGGGGGGAAGGGAGGCGCCAGGTGTTAGGGTGCGGATGCCCTCCCACCCCCCCTCTTTATATAGGGACCCCAGGGGGGCGCCGGCCCTAGGAGATGGGATCTCCTAGGGGGGGCGGCGGCCAAGGGGGGAGACTTGCCCCCCAAGGCAAGTGGAGGCGCCCCCTCCCCTAGGGTTCCCAACCCTAGGCGTAGAGGGGGGCCCAGGGGGCGCACCAGCCCACCAGGGGCTGGTTCCCCTCCCACTTCAGCCCATGGGGCCCTCCGGGATGGGTGGCCCCACCCGGTGGACCCCCGGGACCCTTCCGGTGGTCCCGGTACAATACCGGTGAACCCCGAAACTTTCCCGATGGCCGAAACTCGACTTCCCATATATAATCCTTTACCTCCGGACCATTCCGGAACTCCTCGTGACGTCCAGGATCTCAGCCGGGACTCCGAACAACTTTCGGTTTGCTGCATACTAATATCTTTACAACCCTAGCCTCACCGAACCTTAAGTGTGTAGACCCTACGGGTTCGGGAGACATGTAGACATGACCGAGACGGCTCTCCGATCAATAACCAACAACGGGATCTGGATACCCATGTTGGCTCCCACATACTCCTCGATGATCTCATCGGATGAACCACGATGTCGAGGATTTAAGCAACCCCGTATACAATTCCCTTTGTCAATCGGTACGTTACTTGCCCGAGATTCGATCGTCGGTATCCCAATACCTCGTTCAATCTCGTTACCGGCAAGTCACTTTACTCGTACCGTAATGCATGATCCCGTGACCAGACACTTGGTCACTTTGAGCTCATTATGATGATGCATTACCGAGTGGGCCCAGAGATACCTCTCCGTCATACGGAGTGACAAATCCCAGTCTTGATCCGTGTCAATCCAACAGACACTTTTGGAGATACCTGTAGTGCACCTTTATAGTCACCCAGTTACGTTGTGACGTTTGGTACACCCAAAGCACTCCTACGGTATCCGGGAGTTACACGATCTCATGGTCTAAGGAAAAGATACTTGACATTGGAAAAGCTCTAGCAAACGAACTACACGATCTTTGTGCTATGCTTAGGATTGGGTCTTGTCCATCACATCATTCTCCTAATGATGTGATCCCGTTATCAATGACATCCAATGTCCATAGGAAACCATGACTATCTGTTGATCAACGAGCTAGTCAACTGGAGGCTCACTAGGGACATATTGTGGTCTATGTATTCACACGTGTATTACGATTTCCGGATAATACAAATATAGCATGAATAAAAGATAATTATCATGAACAAGGAAATATAATAATAATCCTTTTATTATTGCCTCTAGGACATATTTCCAACAAACCCTAGATGGGTTTGGGCGCCCGACCCCTAGGAAACTTGCCCCCCAAGCCGGGAGGGGCGGCTGCCCTAGGGGAGGCGCCCCCACCTCTCCTGGTTACGTGAGAGGGGTTGGGAGGGGCGCACATCCCCTTAGTGGGCTGGTGTGCCCCCTCCCCTTAGCCCATAAGGCCCCCCAACCCTTGCCGGGGCCTCCGAATTACCTTTCGGTAATGATGGTTGTCACCCGGTACTCCCAGAACAATTCCAGACTCCAATACCCTTCGTCCAATATATCTATCTTCACCTCCGGACCATTCCAGAGTTCCTCGTCACGTCCGAGATCTCATCCGGGACTCCGAGCAACCTTCGGTAACCACATACTATTTCCCATAACAACTCTAGCGTCACAGAACCTTAAGTGTGTAGACCCTACGGGTTCGGGAACCATGCAGACATGACCGAGACGTTCTCCGGCCAATAACCAACAGTGGGATCTGGATACCCATGTTGGCTCCCACATGTTCCACGATGATCTCATCGGATGAACCACGATGTCGGGGATTCAAGCAATCCCGCATACAATTCCCTTTGTCAATCGGTACCTTACTTTCCCGAGATTCGATCGTCGGTATCCCAATACCTCGTTCAATCTCGTTACCGGCAAGTCACTTTACTCATTCCGTAATGCATGATCCCGTGACTAACTACTTAGTCACATTGAGCTCATTATGATGATGCATTACCGAGTGGGCCCAGAGATACCTCTCCATTACACAGAGTGATAAATCCCAGTCTTGATTTGTGCCAACCCAACAGACACTTTCGGAGATACCCGTAGTGCACCTTTATAGCCACCCAGTTATGTTGTGATGTTTGGCACACCCAAAGCATTCCTACGGTATCCGGGAGTTTGCACAATCTCATGGTCTAAGGAAATGATACTTGATATTCAGAAAAGCTTTTAGCAAACGAACTACACAATCTTGTGCTATGCTTAGGATTGGGTCTTGTCCATCACATCATTCTCCTAATGATGTGATCCCATTATCAATCACATCTAATGTCCATGTCAGGAAACCATGACCATCTATTGATCAACGAGCCAGTCAACTAGAGGCTCACTAGGGACATGTTGTGGTCTATGTATTCACACATGTATTACGGTTTCTCGTTAATACAATTATAGCATGAACAATAGATAATTATCATGAACAAGGAAATACAATAATAACCATTTTATTATTGCCTCTAGGGCATATTTCCAACAGCCATATCCTTCATGGGAAAGATATCTTCAAAGAAAGTCGCATCATTCAACTCCATGATCGTACCGACATGCATGTCAGGTATCTCAGATTTTACAACCAAGAATCTATAACCAATGCTATGAAAAGCATATCCCAGGAAAACGCAATCCACAGTCTTTGGTCCAAGCTTCCGCTCCTTTGGAATTGGAACATTGACTTTCGCCAAACAACCCCATGTTCGCAGATAAGAGAGTTTTAACCTTTTCTTCTCCCATTCCTCGAATGGAGTTATCTCTTTGTTCTTTGTGGGGACTCGATTTAGGACATGACATGCTGTCAATATCGCCTCCCCCCACCATGCCTTGGAGAGAGCCGATGTGTCTAACATGGCGTTAACCAAATCAGTTAGAGTACGGTTCTTTCTTTCGGCCACCCCATTTGACTGAGGTGAGTAGGGAGGCGTCCTCTCATGGATTATACCATGTTCCGCACAAAAATCATCAAATTCATTGGAAAAATACTCTCCACCACGATCGGACCTAAGCCTCTTGATTTTCCGATCAAGTTGGTTTTCCACTTCAGCTTTATAGATCTTGAAAAAGTTCAAAGCCTCATCCTTAGATTTCAGAAGATACACACGGCAGTATCTAGTGGAGTCGTCAATTAATGTCATGAAATATTTCTTTCCACCTTTTGTCAAAGCACCATTCGTTTCACATAGATCTGGATGTATAAGTTCTAGTGGTGCAAGATTTCTCTTCTCCGCAGTCACGTGAGACTTACGAGGTTGCTTAGCTTGCACACACACTTGACACTTAGATCCCTTAACAGTGATGAAACTAGGGATTAAGTTTAACTTCGCTAGTCGCAACATGCAACCAAAGTTAACATGACAGAGACGTGAATGCCACACATTTGATTCACTATTGTCGCAAATATGATTAACAACTTTATTTCAAACGTCTGATAAAGATAAACGAAACAGGCCTCCTGACTCATAGCCTTTACCAACAAAGGTTCCATACTTGGATATTACAAATTTATTTGACTCAAAGACAAGCTTGTAGCCATCTCTACACAGAAGAGATCCGCTAACAAGATTTTTATTGATGGAGGGGACATAATGCACGTTCTTCAGCCGCACGATCTTCCCCGAAGTAAACTTCAGATCGACCGTGCCAACACCACGAACAGAAGCACTTGAACCATTTCCCATTAGCACGGTTGAAGTCCCCGCGGTCTGATAAGACGAAAATATGGAAATATCACCGCATACATGCACATTAGCACCCGTGTCAATCAACTAATCAGGAGAATGACATACTGAAAGAATAGTGGGAAATATACCATACCCAACATCCTTCATGTCAATGTCTCCGATGACAACATTAGCCGTCTTGCCGCCTTTCCCAGGATGACGCTTGTCATAGCGATTAGGACAACTAGGAGCCCAATGATTAGGATCTCGACACACATGACAAGCACCTTTCTTCTTGTCACTCTTCTTCTTGAAGTTCGTGTGTTGTACAGTCTTGTTCTTCCCATCAAACTTTGCTTTACCATCAAGCTTGCCCTTGTTCTTGAACTTGTGGGACTGGAAGTTTTTCTTCTGTACCAGATTGGCACTAGATCCTCCCTCAATACCTCGAGCACGTGTGTCCTTTGCTCTCGCCTTTCTTCCACATCAAGAGTACCAATGAGATCCGGGACGGAAAACTCCTGTCTCTTATGCTTCAGTAAGGTAGCAAAGTTCCTCCACGAAGGAGGAAGCTTAGTGATGATACCCCTGGCAACAAACTTGTCCGGTAGGATACAATTGAAGTGCTCAAGTTCTCTAGCAAATGACTGTATCTCATGAACCTGCTCAACCATGGAGCGCTCTTCAGTCATCCTGTAATCATAGAATTGCTCCATGATGTACAACTCAGTGCCGGCATCCGAGACCCCAAACTTGGCCTCGAGTGCATCCCACATATCTTTTCCATTGTCAATTGACACATAAGCATCAACTATGTTCTCACCAAGAACACTCAAGAGAGCAGCCTTGAACAAGGTATCCATTTTCTGAAAAGCTTGTGCATGTTGGGCATCTTGCTCTCCTTCAGGTTTGCCAAGAGTGGTGTCATAGCAACTCATGGTTTGAAACCATAAGACTGCTCTCACGCGCCACTCTTATAGTGGATACCCTTAAACATAGGAGGTCTCATGGAAGCAGCAAAACCATTTGAGGTAAATTGCCTATAATAAGTTTTTGGATTGTTGGAAATATGAGGAATTTACCGAATGATTTTATTAACAGAAATAGTAGATAAAACATGACTAGTATAGCAGTGATAAAACAAGTCATGCAATTTGACAAAGTGAAGGTAAATAACATCCGCATATATGAGCTAGAAAGGATCATCTCTCGAGCAGACAGTAGATCAAGATGCATATATGAGGTAGATCCTAACATGTGTAGGGTAAACACTAGAAGAAAGAACTGTGGCAGGACCTTTGACAGGAAAAGCAAGAACACGTACTGGACAGCAGCCGGAGCAGAGGCACTGGACTTGGGGTCGGTGTCCTCCATGTCGTTGAGGAGGTTGTCGACATCGGGGAAGTAGTCGTCAGAGTCCGGGGCGTCCGTGACGAAGAATTCAGTAGTCGCGCAGAGTGCTCCCAAAAAACCTTATCACCCTTCTCCCTTACAGGACTCAAAAGGTGCGGTTTCGGAGGCCGACTGTCCTGACCTGCGGTGCACGCCGCAAGCCGGGATGGGGAAGAACGTAGCAGCAGCGCAGTGCTCAGGAACTTGTGGCGAGAGGAGGAAGAGATTCTGGTGCGTCTCTCTGAGAGGAGCGACCTCCCTTTTATAGGCGCAAGAGAAGGAGGCGAGAGGCTGCGCCGGGAGCTGAAGGGAACGCGGGAGACAAAACGAACAGGCAGACATCGGCTCGGCTCATTCCCGCAACCCGCGGCGCATCGTGACGAGGCGTGGCGTGGCGAGGCGAGCAGCGGAGGAGGAGCGCGCGTGGATGTCCCTCTTGTTCTCATGCTCATACAAGTGGGGAAAGAACCTCCCTTATAAGGAGGTCCAACTCCCACTCAACTAGCAATGTGGGACTAAACATTAGTAGTATCCCTTGCCTTGCACAAATGGGCTAAGTGGGCCTCTAGGATTTATTTAGGAATTTCTGAAATAATTATTGGCTGTCCTAAAATAGACTAAATTCCAGCACCTGCCCCCAGCGAGATCCGCGGGTCACAACACCACGCAGGTTGCATTGCAGCTCCATCGTCGCAGACCAGAGATGGCATCCTCCATCCAGCTAGATGGCACCTGCGTGATGGCTGTTCGGGAATTTGCAAACCTCCCCCATCTTTGATTCTGGTTTGCGAAAGTTCAAATGTGCGGACTGCAGGCGTTTGATGCACGTCGTTGGATGACAACAAGTGTCTGGTCCAAACGTCTTGATGCAGAGCGTTGGAGATGCCTTTTACACGGTGAGAATCTTACATGTTTCTTAGTGAGTTTTATAACGAAAAATGTCAAACGGAAACCAAGCTCCATGGAGGCCTTAATTTGGGAAGTTCAAATTCAAACATTTGAATTTCATTTTTTTTGAAAAAATACACATATACATAGCGACATAATGTACATGTGTGTGAATTTTTGGGTCAAATTATGTTAAAAATAAGAGCTACAAAAAAAAGAAATCTGGGCCTTTTTATCATATGTGTTGTTCATCCTTAAAGTCCATGATTTTTCTTGTGCAGCTCGCAATTCAAGGTATTTCATCCTGAAATTTTGCACACATGCACATTACATCCTCATATACATGTGTGTGTGTTTTCAGAATTTTTTGGAAGTGAAATATTTTATTTTTTTATTTTTTGAAATTAAAGTCTTCATGAAGCTTGGTCTTTAAAATGCCCTACTTGTTTGTATGAATGTATTTCCACATGGATCCCTTGGTGCGTGTCAGACCCGCGGCAAGTGTTAGATGAGAAACAGTATGTTTGGCATTGTCGGAATCGCCCCAGCCGTCAATCGGCCATCCAACGGTCGCCAGGGGTACTTACCGCTTCGCGGGCTGCCGTTGTCTGTGAGCCGTCGATCTTCAGATGGACGCGCCGCGTGCGAGTGGTTGTTCAAAAGTTACTGTACCTTGCTGAATCTGCTGTTTTCATGCTTTTGCACTTTCTGTAGCCTTCTTAAGCCGCTCCGCTTGTGGAGAGAGGCAGATTATTGTAATTCCGGG
The DNA here is from genome assembly GCF_018294505.1 of Triticum aestivum. Classification (NCBI taxonomy): domain Eukaryota; kingdom Viridiplantae; phylum Streptophyta; class Magnoliopsida; order Poales; family Poaceae; genus Triticum; species Triticum aestivum. Next base: position 606,776,456 of record NC_057795.1, on the reverse strand, counting down.
TTGTGCCCTTGGAGCCGCCGTGTTCCGGCTGGCTAACCCTAGCTGAAACTCCTCCAGATCTGGAATGAAAATCCTCCAACTTCCCGTGCAAATCAGTGTTTTTCCTCTGTTTTTCTGAATTCTAGCGACAGTCCTTAGTTCGATCCTGTCAAGTGGTAATCAGAGCCAGGTTATTGCCCTCGGCGGTGGCGAATTGGGGCCAGATCCGATCTGGATGCGGGCTGAAGGCGGCGGTGAGCAGCAGGGAGGCGTACGGCGGCGGTAGATCGATCGATAGCAAGGAGGTTTGCGGCGGAGGTTTCTGAATAACACCTCTTCAGAGTAAAATCCCACCCAACCCACCCTTCTAGTGCTACTCTCTCGGCAGCGTACAGGTAGCGATAGCGGGAGATCTAGTCGGTGAGGTCTGGTTACTGGGACACCGGACGTAAAATCCCTCCTCTCCCACCCAGAAGCTGACGACGAGTGTTCTTGCGGGCTGATCATTTCTGTTAGTCAACATGTCAAAACCTGAAGACACTATCGATACTGGCGCTCTGGAATTGGAATCCTTGTAATTGGACATCAAGACGTTGCGTCAAGACAGGGAAGAGGACAGGAAAGAATTCTATGAATTCACGGCGTCAGTCAACAAGAATTTTGCCAGCATCCAGCGCAATTTTCACAAGATTCAAGCCATTCTACGAAAGCTTACTGACAGCACTTGCAGCGATGAGGATGAGGAACAGGAAGAACCTCCATCTGCACAAGCGAGTAACCATGCTACTCCCCAGACTGTGCCTCCAGGAAGACCCAAGCAACTGCCAAGCAACCATCTTGTAGCATACAAAGTAGCTGGATCGGCTGTGTTAGTGGATAAGGTGACTGGCAAAGAACTGAACTTGGATGGGACGCCAAAAGGGCCCTACAGGCACCCCAACCATGTTACCAACAAACAGGAAGTGCTCACACCACAAAACCAGCAGGACAATGTTGCCAGACAAATACTAACTGTGGAAGAAATACCTGAAGAAGCAGTTTTCAGAAGAGAAAATATTAGAAACAGATCTCACACACCTGATGTCAGAAGAAACATTCTCTCTGTAAAACCTGCAAAACTGAACATTGCTGAATTTGAGGGTAGTGATGCTGATTCTTGGATCCAAAATGTGGAACAGTACTTCTCCTCTGCTAGAACTCCTATTGAGCAAATGACAGAAATTGTTGTTTCCTACCTGAAAGGAGAAGCTATGCAGTGGTGGAGAGGGACTGGCTTTCTGGTACACAATATGCCTTGGCATAGATTCTGCAAACACCTAACTAAACGATTTGCTACCACTTCAGTCTGTGAGAATGTGAAAGCTTTTCATCAACTGTCACAAACTGGGACTGTAACACAGTACATCACCTCCTTTGAGCAGCAAATGAACTTAATGAGAAGGGATAATCCTCCACTTCCATATGATTACTACATGCATAGTTTCATTTTTGGGTTACACCCCTACATTCAAAGCCATCTTGAGTGTTTGGAACCAACAACTCTACAGAAAGCAATGTGGTTTGCTAGAAGAATGGAAAAATTTGCTCCTCCTCCTCCCCCTTCCAGAGTTGTTACTCCCTTCTACAAGAAACAAACAGTGGTGGAGTCTGCAAAACCACACACTCCCAGCAACAATACTGCTGCCACTGTAATCCAACAAGAAAGAGAGAAAGGAATTTGCTACAAGTGCAGGGAACCTTGGTTTCCAGGACATAAACAGGTTTGCAAGATGTCACAGAAAGCCCAGATCCAAGCCTTGCAACAACAAACTGAAGGAAATCCTGAAGTGATTTATATTGTGGATGTTGAGGAAGAACATTCAGAAAATGAAGAGGAAGAGTCTGACAATGCTCAGTTGAAAATCTCCATGCATGCTGCTCATGGACAACCTGAGGATAAACCTACACACACTTTCTCTTTACTGGTCCAAATTGGCAGTACTACTGCTCTGGCACTAGTTGATAGTGGGAGCACTACCACTTTCTTGTCCCCAGAAATAGCTCTAAAAGCTGGTTGTGTGATCTCACCAGTAAAGCAGGTGAATGTCACTGTTGCAAATGGGGGGCAAACTTGCCAGTGATTTTGCATGTTTCAAAACAGAATACTCCATCCAAGGACACAACTTTTCTTCAGATTTCAGAGTTCTTAAGCTGTGTGGTTATGATATGATCTTAGGGGCTGATTGGATGTATACACACAGTCCAGTCACCTTTGATCTACCTGAAAGGGAACTCATAATTAAGTTGATCTCTGGAGAAAGGATCACTTTCCATGATGAAACATTGCCCAACAGTCCTTGCACTCCCATACTTCAGGATATGGAACATATCCTTGAAGATATGTTGTCTGGAGCATTAATGTGGATGCAACCAGTACAACTGTTTGAAAACAAAGAGCAAGTGCATAAACCAGAGGTGGACAAACTGTTGGAAGTATTCCAAGACATTTTCCAAGAACCCACAACACTGCCCCCCAAGAGGGACTGTGACCATGCAATTAACTTGGAACCTGGAGCCCCTGTAGTAAATCAGAGGAATTACAGAATGCCATACAATCAGAAAAATGCCTTGGAGAACATAACCAAAGAACTGATTGCAAAAGGAATAATAAGACTGAGCAACAGTCCATACTCTTCACCTTCTATTTTAGTAAGGAAAAGAGATATGACTTGGAGACTGTGCATAGATTACAGAAAACTCAACCTGCACACTATCAAAAACAAATACCCAATTCCTATGATTGAGGATTTGCTTGATGAACTCCATGGAGCATGTATCTTCACAAAAATTGATTTGAGAAGTGGATATCATCAAATAAGAATGAAAGAGGAAGATATTGAGAAAACTGCTTTCAGCACTCATATAGGACTGTTTGAATTCCTTGTTATGCCTTTTGGAGTGACAAATGGACCTCCATCCTTCCACCAGTTAATGCATTCTGTTCTTGGGCACTTACTAAGAAAGTGTGTCTTATTTTTCTTTGATGACATCCTCATTTTCAGCAAGTCATACAAGGAACACTTGGAACATTTGCAGCTAGTATTTGAAGCTTTGAGGAAGCACCAACTTTATGCAAAAATTTCTAAGTGCACCTTTGCTCAAGATAGAGTGGAATATTTGGGCTATGTTATTACTGCTGCAGGAGTTTCTACTGACCCAGCAAAGGTAGAAGCAATAGTTCAATGTCCCACTCCTGAAAATGTCACACATTTAAGGAGTTTTCTAGGACTGGCAGGCTACTACAAAAGATTTATCAAAAATTATGGTATAACTTGCAAACCACTTTTTGAAGCATTAAAGAAGGATGGGTTTAAATGGGAGGAAGCTCAAGAAAATGCTTTCAGACAACTGAAACAACACATGACCTCTGCTCCTGTCTTAGCAATGCCTGATTTCTCAATTCCTTTTGTCCTGGAAGCTGATGCTTCAGGTTATGGCATTGGAGCTGTGTTGATGCAAAGGGGACAGCCCATTGCTTTCCTAAGCAAAGCTATTGGACCAAAAGCTGCAGGATGGTCAACTTATGACAAGGAAGCACTGGCAATCATTGAAGCAATCAAACAGTGGAAGCACTATTTTGCTGCATCTTCCATCATCATTAGAACTGATCAACAAAGTCTAAAACATATTCAAGAACAAAAGCTCACAGAAGGAATACAACACAAATTGCTCATCAAACTTCTGGGATATAAATTCAGAGTGGAGTACAAAAAAGGAAAAGAAAATAAAGTTGTTGATGCTCTTTCTAGAGTTAAATATGCTATATCTGCCCTACTGTCCAGTGCAGCCATTCCTGCTTGGATAACTGAGGTGGTAAAAAGCTATGAAGAAGATCCAAAATGCTCTGAATTAACTGCCCAACTGGCCATTGCCCCAACAGGACACCCACCTTATACACTTACAAGTGGAGTTCTCAGGTACAAAGGAAAAATCCTTGTTGGCACTCACACTGACCTCAGGAAATCTCTCCTCACTTCTTTCCATGCTTCTGAACTGGGAGGGCACTCAGGAGAAAGAGCTACTTATCACAGGCTCAAAATTTTATTCACCTGGCCAGGAATGAGACAAGATGTGAAATCTTTTGTTCAGCAATGCCCTGTCTGCCAACTCAACAAAGCTCATCACAATCCATACCCAGGGTTGCTACAACCTTTGCCAGTGCCAGATTTTGCTTGGACACATATCAGCATGGATTTTGTGGAAGGGCTCCCTCTTTCTCACCACAAAAACCTCATCCTTGTAGTGGTGGACAGGTTTACCAAATATGCCCATTTCATAGCTATGAAACACCCCATCTCTGTCCAGACAGTAGCTCAAGCTTTCACTGATCATGTTTTCAAGTTGCATGGACTGCCAACAGTGACTGTAACTGACAGAGATAAAATCTTCACAAGTAACTTGTGGCAAAGGTTATTCACTACAATGGGAGTAAAATTGCACCTCAGCACCTCCTACCACCCTCAAACTGATGGGCAAACTGAAAGAGTAAACCAATGCTTGGAGAACTACTTGAGGTGCATGGCTTTCTCTCAACCAACTAAGTGGTACAAGTGGCTATCCATGGCTGAGTGGTGGTATAACACCAGTTTCCACACCTCTCTGAAGATGACACCATTTCAAGCTCTTTATGCAAAACCTCCCCCACAAATAGCAGAACTTATGCTTCCTCCAGCAGAAGGTGAAGATCAACAAGCAGAAACGGACAGAGATTCCATTGCTGCTCAAATCAAGGACAATCTCCTCAGAGCTCAGGAAAGAATGAAGTTCTATGCTGATAAAAAGAGGTTTGATCGACAGCTTGAAGTGGGTGATATGGTATATGTGAAGCTGCAACCATATCGACATACCAGCCTGAGCATCCATAGGTTTCTCAAGCTACACTCCAAATACTACGGGCCCTTCAAAGTTCTGCAGAAAATTGGCCAAGTTGCTTATAGACTCCTGCTGCCAGACGATTGCCAACTACACCCCACCTTTCACATCAGTCAGTTGAAGAAGCATATAGGACCTGATGCAGTCCCAAACCCCAAGCTTCCACTATTAGATGATTAGGGCCATATATTGATCAAACCTGAAACCCTGCTGGAAAGGAAACTGATTCCACGAGTCCAAGGTGATATCAGCATACCGGTGGTACAATGGTGGATCAAATGGGTCAACTTGCCGGTGGAGAACGCTACTTGGGAAGACGCAGCTTTCATTCAAAAGGTTTTTCCCGATTTTCAGCCTTGAGGGCAAGTCTGATCTCGTCAGGGGGGGAATTGTCAGACCCGCGGCAAGTGTTAGATGAGAAACAGTACGTTTGGCATTGTCGGAATCGCCCCAGCCGTCGATCGGCCATCCAACGGTCGCCAGGGGTACTTACCGCTTCGCGGGCTGCCGTTGTCTGTGAGCCGTCGATCTTCAGATGGACTGCGCCGCGTGCGAGTGGTTGTTCAAAAGTTATTGTACCTTGCTGAACCTGTCGTTTTCATGCTTTTGCACTTTCTGTAGCCTTCTTAAGCCGCTCCGCTTGTGGAGAGAGGCAGATTATTGTAATTCCGGGCTGTGCCCTTGGAGCCGCCGTGTTCCGGCTGGCTAACCCTAGCTGAAACTCCTCCAGATCTGGAATGAAAATCCTCCAACTTCCCGTGCAAATTAGTGTTTTTCCTCTGTTTTTCTGAATTCTAGCGATAGTCCTTAGTTCGATCCTGTCAGTGCGTTTGGCCTGAATATGTGTCGCCCATCTCCAGTCTAATAGGAGTAGATTTTATTTTTCCTTTTCACCGTATGGGTTGTTTCTATTGTGGTACAGTGGTCTCGGTTTTGACGGCAGGTCCGCAGCGCATGAAGTCAAACGTCTCACAGTGCTGTGGCTTGTGACGTTTTTGCGCTTGGCGAATGGCGGACAGAGCGGACTGCGGCCTCCGGAGTCCGGAGAGGGAGACGTACAGGTGCGCCGCATCCATACATATCGTGGCTCTGTTCTGTTGAGCAGTTGAGCAAAAGCCTCGACTGGTCCGTGCGTCCACGCCACAAACCGGAGGGTACGTGCTCCTGCCACCTAGGAGGCGTCCTGCCTGTACTTTTGTAGCCAAAAGGAGAGAAAAACGAGACGATCTTTTGGTTGGTAGCCACGACGCGGACGGCGAGCTCAACTGAAAGAAAGAGCAACGGCACGGGGCCGTGGCGGGTGCTCGCTGAGTCCCTGTCACGGAAGTGTTTTTTTTTGCGGAAACTGTCACGGGAGATTTCGACGTTTCTTCTACCTCCTTTTTATGTGCCCACATGACGAGATATTGCTTAGCAAGCTGCTACAGTTAATGAGTATTGTATGTTATCCTACTGCGATTCGATTAATCAGTATTTTCTTTATGTAATTATGCTGTCCTGCTTACGCTAAATCAAGTGGCCCGGAGGGCGAGACCATGGCACACCGGCGTTTGTCAGCCGGTCCAAAGCGTACACACTCCGTTGAGCACAGAAAGACCGAGTCACCGGTGCCAACCCTGAACCCAGAACCCTAACCCCTAACCCTTTTTAAGGTCCCCATCGATAAAGGTGACAAGATGTCCTACGTGACAGCCCGCGTGTGGCAAACGGGAGCTGCTGTCGCAAATTCAAGAAAATTCATGAAATAAAAAAAAGAATTGAAAAAAATATTTTCTAATTCAGAAAATCTCAAACAATGTTCGCGAATTTAATTTTTTTTACAAAATCAATAAATATTCATGAATTTCAAAAAGGTTTGTGAAATTTTAAAAGTGCGTGTAAATTTTAAAATTTTCCATAAATTTACAAAAATATTGATGAATTTAAAAAATAAGAAAGCAAAATGAAAAGAAAAAAGAAGAAAGCACCCGCCATGCCCAGTTTGTTGTTGTTTTCTCCTACCGTGGCTACCTAGTTTGTTATTTTTTTTTGCTTGCTCCCTCAGTGTAAGTTTCGTTAGCTGTATTTTTCTTATGTTTGTTTATTGGTTGGACCAGTCCCGTTTTATTGGTATTTTTTCTCCCTTTTGTTTTGTTTTCTTCACCATTTTTTTCTTTCTTTCTAACTTCATTTTTCTTTGTTTCCTTATTGGATTTCTTCGTTTCTTTCTTGGTTTTCACTGTTTATATTTTTTGCAACAGGTTTTCTTTGTTTTTCTTCCTGTTTTCGTTGGTTTCTTTGTTTTTCTTTCTTTCTCTGCTGGTTTCCACTCAAGTGCATTGCTTTTTTTTGGTTTTATATATTTCTTCGGTTCTCCTTGTTTCTTTCTCGGTTTTCTTTCTTTCTTTTACTTTGTTTATTTGTAAATTTTCAGTGACTTTCTCTTTCTCTTGTTGACTAGAGCTGGATTTTTTTTAACACATCTCTACTTACTTCAGCACACAATATACATTCCTGGTATAAACATAATTTATTATTTAATACATGTTGAACATTTTTTAATACACAATGTACATTTTTCTTTACATATATGATTTTATGACTTTTTTTATACATGGTCAAATTTTTGAAAATACACATTGAACATTTGATGACACAAATATTTTTTCACTTTGCATAATTATTTTTAAAATTTCACAGACATTTTTTGTAAACACTTGAACATTTATTTAAAATTCACATACAGTTTTTAATGTCAATAAACATGTTTTTACCTATGCAGTCCTTTCTTTACATTGTATAAACATTTTCTGTGTCGATGTCGAACATTTTTCCAATACATGATTAACATTTTATCTAGATATATATTTTGATGTCAACTTCTTTTCATACACATTCCACGTTTCACGTATACACCTGGAATTTTTTATATACATGTTTAACATTATTTTTAAACTAATATTTGTTTATGTCTGCCATTTCCCATACATATTGTAAGTTTTTTTGTATACATCAGGAATATTTTTTATATACATTTTTAACATTTTTCATTTAAATGATAACATTCTTTCAAACATATTTTTTGACGTCTACTTTTATAAACATTGCATATTTTTTGTATACGTCATGAACATTTTTCTATAAAGATTACTAAGGTTGTTGACATATGTGATTTATATTTTTTAAACTTAAATTTAAAATGATTTTTATAATAGATGTAATTAGAATATTTCAAAATATAAGAAAAATAAAGCAAAAAATGAAACTTAAAATGTAAACAAATGGATAAAAAAGGAGCACTAAAGGCCTATGATCCATGATGGACCGGCCCTTTTTGCGGCTGCTTGAAATGAGACGTACCTATTGTCTCGCGCTCTCTCCTCTAATCCCAACTCGACACGGCTGGACGGGTTAGTGTTCTTCTGATGCTGCAAATTGAATGCAGATTTGCAATGGCTAAAGAAAGGACGGAAGATATGTGAGGCTTACCAGCTCGGGGGCGTTCTTGAGGAGCTCAAGTGTGGCACACACGGTGATGGGAACCCTGACGGCCACCATCTTGATCCTCCAATAATCTAGAGAATAGGTAGCCAAGAGTTCATAACTCTGTCCAAACTTCAAAAATCATGAAGGGTTGCGCTTATTCGCTGCTCATACAAAAATACATGTAAGTCTCTATCCGTTGCCAAGTCTAATTACAATAAGGGAGGCATAATCGCACCCGTGATACTTATCGCAGCAGGCGATGCATATCAGTGGCGGGCGGCGAATAAGGGTGGCGACCCTTGAACCGAGTCGCTAATGGCCCAGCTCACTCTGGCGCTCAGTTACACAGGTTTGCGTTGCATTTTTTTCTCTTCGGTTTCCAGTTTATTTTTTCTAAAATAATCAACTGTTGGACCTTTTAAACTGATCTAAATAAAAATCATTTTTGAGAATACATATAAATGAATAAATAAAGTGTGTATTAGAAACAGATCGCTGAATATAAAATTATGTCATCATATACGAACAAATGTTACTTATGTATTTGAAAAATATTCATCGTATATTAGAAAATATGTTCATCATATATTAGAAAAAATACAAAAGGGTGAAAAAAAATAAAAAAATGTAAAGGAGAACTGTACAGAAAAAGCACACGCGTTTTCTTCACTGAAAGAACCCAACATCCACTGTACGAACGAAAAAAAAATATGCCAGGGAACAAATGACACCGAGTGTCTCCGTGACCGATCCACGCCAGTCGTCCACACCCCGCCGCGAACTAACGCTGCCAAGCCATGCGCGAGGTCAGCGCCGCCGCCCATCCAAGTCGTCCCGCGCCGGATAGCCAAGAGCGAAGGAGAGGGACACTAGTTGCCGACCACCACAAGGGGCTTTGCCCTGGCGGTGGAGGAGAGAGGGGGCGGAGGTGAGGGAGGGGGCGGCGGCGCCATATGTCGTCCACGGGGGACGACATAGGGGGCAGCTTTTCTCCGGGTCAGGTTATGGCACAAAGGAAACTACTTCACGGCCGACCCTCCAGGTCGCCATAAAAGAAACAAGGGTCTGTCTAGCACATCAAAGTGACTCAATCGAACTAGAAAAAAAATACTTACACGAATCTTAGCGCAAAATGAAGATAGGAACCATAATAATAACCGGGCGAATAAGGTTTGAAGTACATTATGTAAGCCGCTCAACAAATCAGAAATTTTCCTCCTAAGAAGATCTAGAAATTTTCCTCTTATCAATTCTGCCTAGTGCGCGGACATCGGTCCAGCAACGAACTGCCGGCCGCCGTCCATGTGTTCGAAGAAATCGATCATGTCCCCGTCCTCCATCTCGAGGTCCGCCGGGGTCTTGTTGCCGCGCAACCGTACGCCCTCGAACAGGAAGACGCCGGTGCCGTACGTCACGTCGGGCACCTTGTGGTACCACGCGTCCAGGAGGACCTGGAGCTTGTCCGTCCTGCTCATGGTGTGCCGGAGCACCTTCTCCTGGCTCACCACCTTGATCGTCACCAGCAGGGGCTTCACCGCCGCCTTGGAGTCTCTCCCGCTTGGCGGCGACATGGCTTGGAGTTCTGTTGCGTGGAACGGATGCCACGAGGTAGCCTGGATTTATAAAAGTTAGCTTTGATTTGCTTCCTAACAACCGTTTCCAAATCTCAACTCCGATCAATGCGCCCAAGGGAAATCCCTTATTTCTGGGAAATAATCTGGTCTGTATCCAACAAATAAATGTATAGTAGCAAACCCATGAATTTCCCTGGCCAGCAGGGGCCTGCATGCAGCGATCCACTAGGCAAAGTGCATCTAGAGGCCCGGCAAATCTCAAATCAGACCCAAGTCCCAACTATGAACTGAGAAGAAAAGGTAAGAGGATCCATGTTAAAACTCCTCCATTTATAATCAGATAGCGTACATGGATTTTGACAGAGATTTACACGGAATTTAGATGCTAACTTATCTGTTCCGATCCATATTAGATTTGCTAGTAAAGGTCGGCCGGGCTATAGTAGACATCAGACAAGCTTAACCGGGAATGCTAGGATGGCTGACCCAAGAAATTTGCACCGAAGATTGTTTGATTGCCATAGGTAAAACGACTGATCTCCCTCCCCCCCCCCATCTAAAAAAGAAGTTAGTGCCAAAGGGGAAATTATATGAGATATCTATGTCTTTATATTATTTATACCTCTATAAATATAAAAGACCAAAGCTGAAGATCCAAATAATCTTGGTCATCTAACCATGTTAATCAAACGATCTAGATTGCTCCAATGGTGAGTGCTCGAAATCTTTAGCATGCAATTAATAGCATACGGAATATCAATATTTTCCGCTAATCACATAATTAACATGCAATTAATATTCTACCAAATATAAACATGTAATTAATATTCTATCAAAAAATATCAACATGCAATTAATATTCTATCAAATGTCAAAATATCAACGTGCATTGCACGTACTCATTTACTAGTTATACAAAAGGAGCAAATCCTACGATCAAAATAGCTCACATTGAAAAATCTTTGCACGATTAAAATCGTGCAAAACATGTATAAAAATAATTTGAATCCAAGAGCCCCTTCTTAGTTGAATGAAACAGTCGTAGAACGAATAAAAAGGTGCAGGTGGAACAAATACAAAAGCTGTTTAGTAAACACTGAAAATCTTAGAAAAACATCAATATAGTACTTCTCTACGCATATACAATATGAATAAAAAAAATTAGTTGATACTACTTTTGTAAGTAAACGTATAAAACACTAGCGGAACAAGAACGAAAGGCAAACAACATAGCACTAAGAATAAAACAAAATAAACGAAAGCAAAATTACACACAACATTTGTTTTAATTCAAATAACTCACCATAAAAGAAACCACTGTTCAAACATATGACAAAATAGATACTAATGAGCACTCCCAAAAAACCAGATAATAATGATAATACATGAGCGAAACTAGTTCAAAAAATCTAATATTTTGAGCCGCTCACGTCAGAAATTTCCTTGAAATAAGATCTAGCAATACAAATTCTGCAAGAGACATATGCTTCAAGTTACAACAACTCCGCCTAGTGCGCAAACATCGATCGACATACTACATAGATCCAACAATGAATGGTCCAGCTCCACCATCCATATGTTCAAAGAAATCAAGCATGTCCCCGTCCTCCATCTCAAGGCCCACCGGGGTCATATTTCTGCGCACCCGCAAGCCGTCGTAGAGGAAGACGCCGGTGCCATATGTCACGTTGGGCACCTTGTGGTACCACACGTCCATGAGGACCTTGAGCTTGTCGGTCATCCTCATGGTGTGGTGGACCACCTTCTCCTGGCCCACCACCTTGATTGTCAACATTTGGGGCTTCACCGCCGCCTTCGAGTCCACCTTCTCACGGCCGCTGCCGGGCGGCGACATGGCTTCCGTTGTGTACCTGCCTCACTGTATGTGTGCACTTTTGCGTGGTGTCTGTGTAGTTACGTTCCGATGCGTGGAAATCGACGGGGTGAGGTGCTTATAAAGGGTATGTACATCTTGAGTCTTAGGTGGTTTGGTCCCCCTTTGATTTCTTCAATCCGATTCGAATCAACTCATATCTGGCGATACGATACGAACAAACAACCCTGTGTGACGGCACGTGGGTGTGGAGGATCATGACATTAATCATGCACCGCTGGCGCATCAACTGAGATTATACGGAGGATTTTATGATCAATGACGGGAGAAACACGTGCGGTGGTTAGCTAAATTTTTGGTTCGGATTTTGTACACCCCCTCCCCTCTGATTGGTCTCACACCCTTGGTACTCACACACAAGGCATATGGAGTGGACATGGATTGCCTACGTCTAGGCTTGCGATCATTGGTGCCACCAGTGCACGTGGCATCCATCGCATGGTGGTGCCCCTGCACCCCTCTCGTGCTTTTGTGTAAAATAAGAATATAGGTGTATGCCGATTCCCTTCCATAAATTCTAAAAACACTAAAGCAAAAAATCAAAAATGGAGGAAATATTTCATCATATCCAAAAATGCACAACATGTGCCAAAATCTAGACCCACCACTAATGCAAAAGTATATGGGAGACAGGGCAATCAATAGTGGCTTAACCAAAGCAGAGCATAGACAAATCTCTCCAATTCATCAGTGAAGGAATCTCCCATGCCTCGGTGGCTTCTTTCAGGATTGATCTGGGGAACCAAGCTGCTGATGATGAATCTCATGCACAAAAACTAGGAAATCAGTTCCATCATTCACAATGAATTACATCCAAATTCTTAATTCTTCATTTTGAACCAATTGTGGAAGACTTCACATCCTGCAATGCGAAACAAATATGACTGCAGGACACACTTATGATTTATGGAATTTGGTTGACAAACTATACCAAACAAATGTGGGGAGTGTGGACAAACCCATACCTCATTTCCCCTCTTGAGTTCATAGACTAATGGGCAATATGATTAGCAGCAACATATGTGAAATTCTGAACTCATAAAATGCATATAACGGACAAGAAAACAAGATTAAAAGGAAAACCTCATACTGTGCAGCTGCTACCAAGTCAAAAGCCACATTTGAGAAAAATCTTAATCATTGTTGCATTTAAGAACTCTTTCGATGGTTACCTTTTAAGATAGAGTGTTTGCAACATTGTTTGGAAGAATCGTACACAACAAAAACCAGCATCAATTTAACATATATAGGTCATCCTATCACTAAAGTTAATCATAACTTAAAGTAAATCGCACAAGATATAATTATCATGTGCACTTCATTAAATGAATATTGGCAAAAGTAATTTTGCCATTGGCTGATTTTTCTGCCTCATTCCCTCCACAGCCATAGAAAAATGCCAAGCAGCCAAAACTGTATAAACATTCAAAGTCAAAATGATTGCAATTCCTCTGAAAACTTGTGACATACTAATTCTTCTATTTCATTTTTTTGAACCGGCCTTGCGAAAAACTTCCCAACCCGCAATGCAGATGTGATAGACACATCTATGTATTAACTAGATTGAATCCTATTTGATATATGATGTGCAAGAAATTGAATCAAATGGCATCGATGAAAGGATAACAAATTTTGGCATGAAACTTTTATCAAAAGAGGAAGCTTATTTATTTTATAACATATCAAAAGAAGTAATGACCATAAAGTGAAGAACTCTTCGACAATGCAACAGCGAACATTAACATCTTCTTGTTAACGGAGGTTACTTGTAGTTTGATTTCATTCTAATCGCTTCCTTATGATCTAAGACAATCATTACAACTTATACACTATCATCGAAAGATGAAAGAGAGGAGACATTGAATTACTATAGGCCTAAAACACGATGTCGATGTGATTTTCATATGAAGATCAGCCTTAGAAACAAATTTAATGTTGTTTATGAATTTTAGGTGTCATGTAACCAAATTCTTTCCATAGAACCATGGTCCAACACTCGAGATCCCAAATAAAAACAATATAAACATAAATAGAAAACACAGAGGTCGCAAATCTGTAGGCATTTCAAATAAAACAATAATCAATTAGGAGGCCAAAAGAAGCATGTAGAGTTGAAAACATTGGATTTAGACGTGAACATATGAAAGACATATGTACTAAAATAGAAAAATAAATGCGATGGAAGGTGTCACAGGGATAGTATTGGAATAGATGAAAAAAATACCAGAAGATGTCAATTTTTCTATTCAATTCAGGTAGATGAGAATGACTTGGTAACTAAGATTTTTTGGCTGTCTCCAGAAATGTGTTGGACTATGCAATATTTAGTGATGTTATATGATTTTTTAGCAGTGTGATGTTATATGATTTGACACCACATACATACAAATAGATGATGGGCGTCCGTTTGGTTCGATTGTTGGGGTTAATACTCACAACAAAACTATTCTGTTTGGTGCCACACTTGTTGTGATGGAATTGTTGACACTTTTGGTGGATTTTTGGAACTTTCTAAAGGTAACATTGATATTTGTGACATAACGAATTTATAAGTGCGTCGAACAAACTGTTTGGCAGGTGTGGACTATGTGAAAATGCATGTCTACAAAGGATGTTTTTAAAAAGGAAGGGGGCACTAGTGTACAGTGTAGAGGACGCGACTGTTATGATCCCGAGCTCATGTGTGCTCGGGTGAACAGTAAAATAAAAATTTAAAATAAATTCAAAAAATTGTTTTTTTGTGTGAATCTTTGATAAATGTTCTAACCATCTTACATCTTACGAAGCCTTTTATCCCAAACAAGTTGGGGTAGGCTAGATATGAAACCCTTTCACGAGGACTTCCCAATAGGTCACCCATCCTAGTACTACTCTCGCCCAAATGGGTTTCATACCCAAAAGACTGGCTAGTTTTTACGTTGGCTCGCCAAGCCTATCACAACCCTTAGATATGAAACCCTTTCACGAGGACTTCCTAGGAGGTCACCCATCCTAGTACTATTCTCGCTCAAATGGGTTCTGACCGCTTGCAAAATTTTATCACCAGATCACATTCGTGTAAAATGTGGCAAAAACAATTTGATGCTCCAAAATTTTATTTTCAAACGCATTTTGGAGCACTGATTTTGTTTCTTTTTAACTTTTAACACGAATATGATCTGGTGATGAAATTTTACAAGCTATGAAAACATTTGTCAAAGTTTCACACACACACACACACACAATCGGTTGTTTTTAAAAAAATTGATTTTATTGTTCACCCGAGCTGACATGAGCTCGGTATCATAGCAATACTTTCGATGAATACGCTCCCTACTCAAATGAGCACCACAGAAAGAAGTGAAAATATGAACAATGAATTGAAGAAATACAATAATATAAAGTAGGGACAATTACATTTTAGCCCTTAACTCGAACCTACAACTCGGATTTACCCTAATTCCCAAGCCTGCTCAAATTTGCCCATGTGACATTAGAAATGTCCTTCCATGCCGTTGTCATGCAATCAAAGGGCTTTGAAGTACGAAATGGTTTCACTTTCTTGGGTAAAAACACTGTTTGCCGTATTCAACAAGTGTGAGGGATTCCCCTTGGGTTATGCCACTGAATCTTCGCCGTGAACGGCTCATCTTTGATTAAATCCTGTCAATGTTTATAGAAGCACCAACGAAACCATTTGTTTTTCTTTCTCAACGTGCAGTTCAGAAACTGCAAATTTCTACTCATCCAACATGAAAGGCTCGTCCAGGTGCATGTGCATGAGATTAGCTCGCGACAGCTGCACGAAGTCCCATTTAAAACCAAGGTTCTAGCTAGTTGCACCATTGCCCATCAAACTTATGAAATGCTGCCACAGAATTTTGGCCTTTTTTTGGTGCGATGCACAACATCACTGAAGAATTTCGACGACAAACCACAAGAACATCAACCCCGAGAGGCTTTGGGTGGTTGAGTCTCCTCTGCCTCTTTAAGTTCCCTGGCTAGCAGTGGCCAGCATGCAACGATCGGCTAGGAAAAGTGCCTATATGCAGTAGTAAGTTAACAAAACGGGATCCAAGTAGAAAGCATTTCTGATACAAAAGGCAAAGGTCAGATTGGAGATTCGATGTGGCAAATATCCCCATTTTCCGGGGGAAAACGCCTCAAAAGGATGGTGTACGAGCGCGCCAAAACTCACTTCTCTATGTACTACTCCCTCCGTTCGGAATTACTCGTCCAAGAAATGAATGTATCTAGATGTATTTTAGTTGTAGATACATCCATTTTTGTGACAAGTAATTCCGAACGGAGGAAGTACTAGCTTTGATTCTTGTTGTTTAGTCATCCAGAGGACACCGGCCATGAAGCAGGCAGGACTACCAAAACCATATAAATCTCAAATCAGACCAAAGTCTCAACTATGAATTGAGAAGTTTGTGATACCATCCATGCAATTATGTACAACCAACATTACGCCAAGAAAAGAAAATACCAATGTTTCCCCCCAATGATGGTACAAAATGACTCCATTTCTGAAGCAGTCAGGCATGCTACAACGGCAGCATCAGATGGCACCGATACAGCCCTGGCAGCAGAACCAGGCCACCAGGATGCCCAGGAACGCGCCGGCGAAGACCTGCGACGGGGTGTGCCCTAGCAGCTCCTTGAGCTTCCTTTCGCTGATGGGGTGGCCTTGGAACAGGTCCTCAACGATCTTAGTGAGCACCTGCATCATCATCAATCACAAATCATACATTTCAGGCAGGTAATAGGCAAACAACAGACGCTCATCGGCGGGAAAGATGTAGCCACGATATTTGAAGGATGGGAGGTGCCAAAGCAAAGCAAGTTAGTCACTTGGTTTGTATGTATCCGAAACCAAACGGAGAGAATTAGAGCGTGTCTGGTTGATGCCCTGGCACTGGCAATGCCACTTCAGTGTCATGAACTCAGAATGCGATAATCTACTCACGTACCCGTGACATGCCCGTGGATATAGAGCATTACTCGTTATTGCAAGGTGAGGCGTGGTGTATCAACAAAGCAATGGAATGGCAATTTGAGCTGCTAGCTAGTCACTACAGATTTATGAAGAGAAGGACTTCCGTACAACCCCCCCCCACCCCACCCCCCCACAATAAGCGTAGAAGGGGTAGTATTGTCCATACTAAATTATGTATTAGTGTACCCGCTGTCCGTCGTAGGGCCGGCCGCCCGTGTACGTCGCGCCCCGTACGCCCGCGTCGTACGTCGCGCCCCGTGCGGTTCGGTAGTGCAATCGAGGAAAAAAAACGCCCCACACCGACACCCCATCTACGCGTACGCAACCCTAGCGACATCAACGCCGCCGTCACGACGTCGGGCGGCGTCCATAGTCACCCACGCGGCGTCTCACCGGTGTCGCGTGAAACCGACACCCCATCCCCGCGTAGGAAACCCTAGCGGCATCAACGCCGCCGTGGTCCACCGCCGTCATGACGTCGACCCCGACGTGCCCGTCTAGTCGCGAGCACCGACGGCGTCCGTAGTCACCCACACGCCGTGACGCCGGTGAAACGCCCAGCGCTCTCGTGAACGTTCTGTCCTGGTACGCGCCCTCCACGACGTGGGTGGCAGCAACGCATCGGCGTCGACCCCAGGCGAGGACCCCTCGACGGCGCACAGTAGGTTCCCGGGCTCTTTTTTTCTTTTTGATTTGTCCATTGCATTTTTATGCATTTTTGTATGTAAAATGATTCACTACTTAGCTAAATAAGAGAGGAGAGTAGTGACCTCTTAATGACCTCATAATGATTTTGTATGTTCAAATTTGTATGCATGCCACATAGTCATGTCACTGTTGACGAATTTACTGTATTCGCGATGATGTTTTGTGGAATGTTGGCATTGATCTCACACCTTATTCTGATGTGCATAGATGGAGCAAATAACCGGATACGCCAGTGATGATTCCGGTAGCGATAATGGATCCTCGTCATTGAATGCGAATCAACCTCCCGGAGACAACTATATGAGTCAGGATGAATCGTACAGTGGTAATGTAAGTGCCTTCAATGTTGACCAAAACATATTGAATACGAATTAGTTATTTCACACTTACATGTCCTTTTAAATTTGTACAGCTACATGGCAATGATGACGATGAGGAATATGATATAGATGAACAGTTTTATGCAGATAGTGTGAGCCAGGTATGTTGAAAAAATTGTAGAGAAATGATTGACATTAAAATTGTATGAACACTTATGTTACTTTACATGTGCACAGATAAATGCTAATGGTGACAATGAGCGTAATAATATAGATGATGACAATGCCGAGAGCGAGGTCGATGCATCTCGTAGTGGGAGCGGTAGCCAAGTAAGTTATTTACATTATTTATGGTTAGTAACAATACAAGAACAGATTGACATGCAAGGTTATATGTCATATTTTGCAGGGAGGTGTTGATGGTCCTAGCGGGAACGATGAGCATAGTGATGATGATCAGTTTGACCTTGACATGTGCTATGATGAATATCAGCAAGAGTCACTTGATAGGCATTGGGCAGTGATGGTAAAGACATTCAGGTCATTAGACGAGGTGTACACGTTCTACAACAAGCACGCGAGAGAACGTGGGTTCAGCATCAGGAAGGACTCGCTAAAATTCTCGAAGGATCACACAAGGACTCCGCGCATGAGGAGGTATCTCTGTTCCGCCGCAGGAAAACGACAGGCCAAGTTCTGTACCATGGAAGGCCGGGCCCGCAGGCTTAGACCGGAGAGTCGATTCTTATGCAAAGCCCATTTGACGGTTAAGCTTGATAAAAAGCTCAATCTTTGGTATGTCAGCAGTTTCTTCGATGATCACAGCCACACTCTTGCACGACCGGACGAAGTCCCTTTCCTCCGATCTCATAATCAGATCAAAGCATTTGAGAGAGTTGAGATCTTAGCTATGGCTGGAGCTGGGATAAGAAAACATATCATTTTTGACAACATCTTAGCAGGTATGGGTCGTATGCAAAGTCACCGTTTCAGAGGACAAAGCTGTATAACATGTGCTATAGGGAGAAGATGAAATTGCTTGCACAAGGTGATGCTGATACTGCCATAGGAATCATGTTGACCAGAAAGGACAGAGATCCAGACTTCTTCTTTGAGCACACGGTTGACGCTGAAGGCAGGCTCCAAAACCTTTTCTGGTGTGATTCGCAGTCACGCCGGGATTACCTAGACTATGGTGATGTTGTTGTGTTCGACAGCACATACAAGATGAACAGGTATGGAATGCCGTTCATCCCTTTTGTGGGTCTGAACAACCACTGTTGCACTATGGTATTCGCCTGCGCCATTGTTTCAGACGAGACTGAGGCTACATATGTTTGGTTGCTTAACACGTTCTTGAAAGCTAACTGTCAGAAGAGGCCCAAATCTGTAATTACCGATGGAGATGCAGCGATGGTAAGGGCTATCAGGAAGGTGCTTTCTGACGTGTGGCATCGTCTATGTTCATGGCATATTGAAAAGAATATGCAGAAACACCTCAACCACAAGTCATTGAAGGAGTTTAGGGCATTATTGTACTATGCCACTACACATAAGGTTTTTGAGGAGAGATGGGCCGTGTTTGTGCGCAAATGGCAGATGGAGAAAACGAAAACATGGCTCCATAGGATGTACAGGAAGAGGACGCTTTGGGCTGCATCATATTTGTCTGGTGGGTTTTTCCTTGGTATGCGCAGTAATCAGAGGAGTGATAGTCTGAACTCCAGCCTGCACCTTCATCTTGACTATGGTATGACGATCGTTGACATGATTGTACACTACGAGAATTGTATTGTTCGCCTCCGTGAGAATGAAGCTTATGATGACTACACGGCCTCACAGACTCTTCCAGTAACAGTGACTGAGTGTCAGGCCATTGAGTCGTATGCTGCGAAAGCATTCACGCAGGCAAACTTTTATATGTTGCAACAAGATATGAAGAAGGTACAGGAGCTTGAGGTAATTGATAGACTGACAGGGACTGATAGTCAGAGATTTGTGGTTGCGTGGAAGAATAACAGGGATCACAGATTTAATGTGGACTATACGTCAGGTAACTCCGCATAAACTATAAAGTGCAGTTGCCGAAGTATGACTCGCAAAGGGCTTCCTTGCAAGCATATTATTCATGTTTTGAATGCACTGAACTTACCTGTGATACCCAAGTGTTGTGTCCTGCGAAGATTCTCAAAAAAGCACAAGCCGGACTGCCCGTGAAGCGCACCAGCGATTTTTTTGGGTGGGGTTGGTCCAGTGGTGAGGACAGAGCTAGATATAGTGAGTTGACCATCAAATCTTCAGAAGCATGTCATGTTGCATGCAGTAATCCTTTCTTATTCGACAAGTTGATGGCAGCTCTCGATGATATTATAGCGAATAAGGACATACAGGGAAATGAAGATGATAGTCAAAGAAGCTTCGTGAACAATAATCCATTTGAGCCTAACCGAGACCATATTCTGGTTCGTGATCCAGTAAAGGTTTCCACCAAGGGCGCACCTAAGCAGAACAGTAGAGGTCGCGGTAAGGGTGGCCCAGATGTGACAAAAAATGAGAGGCCTAAAGCATTTGACGAGAAATCTGGACGAAAATGTAGCATATGCAGCGGCTCAGGTCATAACAGGAGCACATGCAGCAAAAATGAAGAGTATGTCTATTATTTGTGTATGTTAGTTTTGCTGTTTCATTTACGGTACATTGATTCTCATAGTTTTTGTATGCAGCAACTGGGCTTGAAGACAGAAGTGACGACGGTGCATCTGTTTTACTGCTTCCATTTATATGTAACTGTACGTCTTTTTGCTTTGTTTATATTAGTTTCGTTGATTCATCTACCGTACATTGATTCTCACAATTTTTTATTTATTCTATGCAGCAACTTGGCTTGAAGACTCAAGTGAAGAAAATACAAGTGTTTTACCTCTTCCATTTATGTTCGTGTTGAGTATTTTATATGTGTGAAACAAGATTATTTCCTACAGACCGTTCTCATTTGAGACTTGTTATTTTCTGTCCACTACAATAAAATTACTGTGGTGACAATTGTTATGTTGAGACATCATTGTTGTTGATATAAATATTTACTATTCATTGTTTATATGATGAATTATGCATGTATTTACTATATATTCATTGTTTATATTATGAATTCTGCATGTACTTACTAGTCCCGTCGACTGTCAACTATATTTAAATAAGAGAAGTACTGTGCGAATTGTTGTTGAAAAAAAAGGAAAAACATGCCCACCCGTCTCCACGGCGTGTCTTAATAAGACCATCGTTATCAAGCCCAGCGGGCGACTACAACCGGCGTTTCGGAGCACGCCGTGGAAACCAGGCGCAACAGGGCAGAATCGACAGGGTACATCGACGGGGTAATAGACGAGAGGAGTTCAATGTGGCGACGGGAGCTCTGTATATAAACTGGTCGTCGTCGCCTTCGGCCGGCGAGGTGGGACTAAACTGAATGTTAGTTTTCGTCGCGCGTCGTCTCAGCGGGGGTAACTGGGCCGGCCCACGGCGCGTCGAGCCGTTCAGAAGTCTGCGCCGTCCATTGCCTTTTTGGGCCGGCCCACGTCGCGTCTGGCTGTGTCCACGTCGCCCCGCGGCCGACGCAAGTTTAGTCCCACCTCGCCGGCCGAAGGGGACGGCGACCAGCTTATATACTCAGCTCCCGTCGGCACATTGAACTCCTCTGTTACTACCCCGTCGATGGACCGCGTCGATGCTGCTCTGTAGGGCCTAGTTTGCACGCTGTGTTCTGAAACGCCTGTCGTAGTCGTCCGGTGGGCTTGATAACGACGGGCGGGCAATTTTTTACCTAAAATATTTTTTAAGCTTTTCTAAACTAAACTAACACACAGTGTGCTGTAAACTAACTTTGTGCTAACAAAGTAACACGCAGTGTGCTGCCATAGTTTAGTGTATAAAAACTTAACGACAACACGATTACATATATGTAAATCTAAACACTACGTTCATTTTTTGTAAAAAAATTTGTATTTATAAATAAAATCGTCGCGTTTTTTTAGTAATGCGTTACCATAGTTTACAACTATTCGGAAACAAAAAAATCATGTAACTAAAAAAAGACTGATTATATAATATTTATGAAACACAATATCATGTGGTCATAAAAACGTAATTAAGTGTATAATCTTTTAGGAACAAAATAGTGGCAAAATCAATAAATATGTCTATTACATAAAATTTATAAGCAAGTGCGCAAAGCGTTTGGAAAATATAGTCCTCTAGTACCACCCAATCACATGCAAAACTCCTCCGTGCCGCATCTATTTCTTCTTCTTTGATATTCGAATAACTTTGTTTTTCACTTCATCAAGCTTGTTTCTTTCCGAAAAGATAAGTTGCGCAATCATTACCTCTCTCGAATCATCAATTGACCTCTGAAAAAAAGTGATATTAGCACAGCGTTCATAGTACATCATAGTACAAACATGACTTGCGTACCTGTGAAAATAAGCCTGTCCATTTGTCACCATCCCAATATTGAAAGCATCGAAGGAGAAATATTCCACACGAATTCCTAGTACATACAATTTATGAAGATTAAATATCTACTGTACATACAGGACCGACATGCTGTCAAAGTAATAACTCACCCATCATGTTGTTTTGGCATGTCATACGTTTCAATAGGCCAATTGGAAACATCCGGATAATTCACAATTCCGGTTGCATTTGCTTTTTGGATATCTTCTGCTAGTTGTTTTCTCTAAAGATATAATAAAAATGGTGGAAAGAATGTCATTCAGTGTACTAAAAAACCAATGTTACCAAATGCACATTTGAAAGTTAAACCTACCAGGTCCTCAACGAGTTCTCTAGTAACACTGTCAAGTTTTCCGTTCATCAACGAGTCAAGAACCTGAAACTCTCTCTTCCCGCGATGCATGACGACAGTAATCCAGTGATTGTTCTGCTTGTTTAGAGGAATGTAAGTCTGCATCACAAGGACCATAAAACACAATCAGCACATACTATCGTATGTATGTACCATGTAACCAATCAAACTTACCTTTGATTTTTGAAATACTCGTCCTCACATCTATTCACGGGTCCATTACTATGCGACTCTGCTTCATAATCGTTACCGGTGGTCTTCTTTCCGGGTCTAACGTGAAGCAACCAATGTATCCTCCAAGTTGTCAACATGAAACGATCATCACTAACTTTGTCGACCAAATATGATGAGTATGCATTAATTACCTATAAATAATGTGTCAGATTTAACAATGGTGTTTTCGAATCAATTGTAAAACAATATATGAAATTAACTTACATCTCCACTTAGCCACTCATGGTTAATAATCTGACAAGCTCTCCGCACAGTCAGACTTTCTTCCAAGCCATCATTGAAAATTTCTGTTTTGGCATGTTTTTGTGAATGCTCATGCGCGCGCACGTACTTGATGGACGCTTTCACCACATCATACTCATCACTAGATTTGTTAACACCACCATTTTGGAACAATTCTGTAACGCACAACTCAAATAATTATAAACGCAAATATATAAATAATTATTACGCAAGAACAATTAGAAACACAAAAAACTTACTTCCTTTCGCAGAACGTTTTGCACGCTTGTTCGGTTTAGGGACCACATAAGGAGACTTGACATGTTGTGACCCTTTGCGCTTGCTCCTGCCAGTAACCTCCTCCACTTCCTCTTCTACTCCTTGAGAACCAAGCGACGCATGCGATGCGATTTCGTCCGTCCCTAAAGATGTGGCAGCTTTTTCATCTAATACTTCTGGTACTTGGATAGGATCATCCATATCACCCTTGAAACTATCACAGTACTCAGGTGTGCAGTAAAAAGGTGTGTTTCCACGAGAAGTTACATCACCGTCGTCATCATCCTTTTGCAAATTCATTTTGGAAGGTGTGCGGAACCGGTCTGAATCATCTTTTTGATATACAAACTCTTTTTTCGGACGTGACGTGCTCAAGTGTTACCTGTGCGCATAACTCTGGCAAACGAAGCAGTTCCTTCCGAAGCTCATTCATCTCACTCAAAATCCGGTCCATAGTAGGCTTTTGGCTCGAAGCCTCTGAGGTACTGCCCTCTTTCCTCGTTCCAGTAACGTTAGACTTTTTGCTACTAGCTTTCTTGGTTTTTTGAGCTTCTTCTTCTGGAATTTTTTTCAGCCTATACTCCTCTGTAATGTTGTCATCGATCTACAAATGCAACAAGAGAATTATACATACAAACCATACGCACACTTAACTTTCTTTCATAAATGTAAAAAAACATGATTACTAGGATTACCATCCCAACACCACGACCATATTCATAGTCGTATTTGTCTCTTCTCACAGCCATATCTTCCGTCCAGTTCCTCATCAGCGGGCTCAACAATGCCAACGGATCATATTTTGGACCGGTGATTGGTTGCACCTTTCTCCCAGTATAGGTACTGCAAAACACATAAACTAATTAAATTACATGTTTTTCCATGACATTTTCTAAGAAAAGTGTTCAAATTAATAAATACAACGTACTTGCAAAGGGCGAGGTTCCCCTGGGGCCACTGCCTAACATGGCCGTCCTGCAGAAGCTTACCAATCTCCGACAAACAGAATCGTGAAGTGAATGCATTCCAGTTGAACTTCCTTATCAACTTAATATTTTGCACTAAGGCATAGTATTTTTTTCGGAACGTATTCATGAGACACTGGTGCAATTATAGTTCCTAAAAGAACTAGAAATGTCATCCGAATGAAGTCATCATCAGTGCTATTGTTCCTCACAATCTTTTCTATGAGATCATCAATCATGATCTTACCATTTTTCTTGCTAACAAAACTAACTGGTATTTTTTTGGTTGCTTTTTCTCCTTCAGTACTAAGAAACCCACAAACATCCACTCCATTGTTTTTCCAACCAAAAATGGAGTACACATCATCAGGCCTTAGTGAAATAAGACCTTTACTTCCAGCAGTACTTCCAGAACTCTCTTCAACCATAAATTTTTTGCTACTCGGATTGTAACCTTGGAGTAAAAAGTGAAGCAAAAAATCACGCATCTTTATCGATGGTATTCTAAACATGCCCTGCATATCCGTTTCATAAAACTGGAATTTCTGACTGGGTGACAGTTTGTCAACTAGGCTAACCCACTTTTGAACAGAACATGGAATCACACCGTCGATATTCATACTGCATCAAATAGATTTTTGTCACATACCATCGTACTGCTATGAGCCACGTTGTATAAAGCAACTGGAAAAAAAAACTTACACGACGGCGACGGTGGGAGAGGCACCGGCAGCGTATAGAGGGCGACGGGTCAGGGGACGCAAGCCGGCGCGGGTGCACGGACGGTGTTTGGACGGTGGGGCGGCGGTGGGAGGGGCATCGGCGCCGTTTTGGAGTGTGGGGCGATGGGCGGCGTACGTCGGCAGCACATTCAGATCGCGGGGCGGCGAGACGGGTTGTACGTACAAGAAAAATTTGCATGCCCGTCGGCTAACGACATCGCCCGAGCGCTGATTGCGGCGTCGTTGTTAGTGGGACGGCCCCATGCACGCATGCGCGTCGGTTAGCGAGACGGCCGGCGTTTTTTTTACAGGGCCTCTTTTATTTTAACTAAATAAAGTAGGCACATTATCAAAAAAATTACCTTAACCAATTTTTTTAACGTAGCCAAACATGCCCATATTTTTAACTTAATCAAATAGGCTATTTTTTAACTTAGCAAACGTGTCCATTTTTTTCCACGTGCTACAGTGTCCTAGGAGGGCATGCACGCAAAAATTCGTCCCGTTTCGAGTCCGTATGGATTTTCTACGATTTTCCGGGGCGAAAACCCCGAAAATGCTGCCCGGACGTGACGCAACGTGCGTTCGTTGTCGGATTTCGTTCATTTTGGCCGTGGGGCCCGGGTGGGGCGCCACACGCACTCGCAAAAGTTGGGTGCAATCCGTCAGACCGCTCAGGTACTTGCTGTGGAAGGGGGTGGTTTCGGTATGGCCGGAGGGGACCCTCGTCGCATGTCTCCGCTTTGCATCCGCCAAACGTGCCCATTTTTTTGCACGTGCTACAGTGCGCTATGAGGGCACGCATGCAAAAATTCGTCCCGTTTCGAGTCCATATGGATTTTCTACGATTTTCCGGGCCGAAAACCCTGAAAATTCGTACATTTTGGCCGTGGGGTGTCCGGGTGGGGCACCATATGCGCTCGCAAAAGTTGGGTGCAATCCGTCAGACCGCTCAGGTACTTGTTGTGGAAGGGGGTGGTTTCGGTATGGCCGGAGGGGACCCTCGGTCGCATGTCTCCGCTTTGCATCTGCCAAACGTGCCCATTTTTTTGCACGTGCTACAGTGCCCTATGAGGGCACGCACGCCAAAATTCGTCCCGTTTCGAGTCCGTATGGATTTTCTACGATTTCGGGCCGAAAACCCCAAAAATGCTGCCCGGACGTGACGCAACGTGCGTTCGTTGTCGGATTTCGTTCATTTTGGTCGTGGGGTGCCCGAGTGGGGCACCACACGCGCTCGCAAAAGTTGGGTGCAATCCGTCAGACCGCTCAGGTACTTGCTGTGGAAGGGGGTGGTTTCGGTATGGCCGGAGGGGACCCTAGGTCGCATGTCTCCGCTTTGCATCCGCCAAACGTGCCCATTTTTTTGCACGTGCTACAGTGCCCTATGAGGGCACGCACGCAAAAATTCGTCCCGTTTCGAGTCCGTATGGATTTTCTACGATTTACCGGGCCGAAAACCCCGAAAATGCTGCCCGGACGTGACGCAACGTGCATTCGTTGTCGGATTTCGTTCATTTTGGCCGTGGGGTGCCCGGGTGGGGCGCCACACGTGCTCGCAAAAGTTGGGTGCAATCCGTCAGACCGCTCAGGTACTTGCTGTGGAAGGGGGTGGTTTCGGTATGGCCGGAGGGGACCCTCGGTCGCATGTCTCCGCTTTGCATCCGCCAAACGTGCCCATTTTTTTGCACGTGCTACAGTGCCCTATGAGGGCACGCACGCAAAATTCGTCCCGTTTCGAGTCCGTATGGATTTTCTACGATTTTCCGGTCCGAAAACCCCGAAAATGCTGCCCGGACGTGACGCAACATGCGTTTGTTGTCGGATTTCGTTCATTTTGGCCGTGGGGTACCCGGGTGGGGCGCCACACACGCTCGCAAAAGTTGGGTACAATCCGTCAGACCGCTCAGGTACTTGCTGTGGAAGGGGGTGGTTTCGATATGGCCGGAGGGGACCCTCGGTCGCATGTCTCCGCTTTGCATCCGCCAAACGTGCCCATTTTTTTCCATGTGCTACAGTGCCCTAGGAGGGCACGCACGGAAAAATTCGTCCCGTTTCGAGTCCGTATGGATTTTCTACGATTTTCCGGGCCGAAAACCCCGAAAATGCTGCCCGGACGTGACGCAACGTGCGTTCGTTGTCGGATTTCATTCATTTTGGCCGTGGGGTGCCCGGGTGGGGCGCCACATGTGCTCGCAAAAGTTGGGTGCAATCCGTCAGACCGCTCAGGTACTTGTTGTGGAAGGGGGTGGTTTCGGTATGGCCGGAGGGGACCCTCGGTCGCATGTCTCCGCTTTGCATCCGCCAAACGTGCCCATTTTTTTCCACATGCTACAGTGCCCTAGGAGGGCACGCACGAAAAAATTCGTCCCGTTTCGAGTCCGTATGGATTTTCTACGATTTTTCGGGCCGAAAACCCCGAAAATGCTGCCCGGACGTGACGCAACGTGCGTTCGTTGTCAGATTTCGTTCATTTTGGCCGTGGGGTGCCCGGGTGGGGCGCTACACGCGCTCGCAAAAGTTGGGTGCAATCCGTCAGACCGCTCAGGTACTTGCTGTGGAAGGGGGTGGTTTCGGTATGGCCGGAGGGGACCCTCGGTCGCATGTCTCCGCTTTGCATCCGCCAAACGTGCCCATTTTTTTTGCACGTGCTACAGTGCCCTATGAGGGCACACACGCAAAAATTCATCCCGTTTCGAGTCCGTATGGATTTTCTATGATTTTCCGGGCCGAAAACCCCGAAAATGCTGCCCGAACATGACGCAACGTGCGTTCGTTGTTGGATTTCGTTCATTTTGGCCGTGGGGTGCCCGGGTGGGGGCGCCACACGCGCTCGCAAAAGTTGGGTGCAATCTGTTAGACCGCTCAGGTACTTGCTGTGGAAGGGGGTGGTTTCGGTACGGCCGGAGGTTTACAAATATTTAAAAATATTTCAGAAAATTCATAAATGTTAATGAATTTAAAACTATTTCAGATAATGTTAATGAATTCAAAAATTCTCGGATTCATAAATATTAATGAACTATAAATATTCTCTGGTTCATAAATTTAAAGAATGACAAAGCTAAAATCTTACCGTGCTGGCTTTTGCAACAGATCCGCACGATGTGGATTGCCTCCATTCTCGATGAAACGGCGCTGGCGATCTTTTCGCGTTGCACTTTCCCGAAGTCATCGCTATAATCCCGCGCCATTAGTGGACTTCCCGTATTAAACGGATCGTGATTGGCCCGCTTGACAGAATCGCACGCGAGGCCCAACTGCCGCCTACTATTTTTTCTCTCTCGAAAATCTTTGGTGCGAAAAATAAATAAAAGTGCTTGGTGTGGGAATCGAACCAAGCACCTCCCAACCTTATACCGACCGCGCTTGCCATCTCACCACCTATTAGTTGTTGGCTAAAAGAAGGCAACAAGATATTTGAACCTTTTTACTACTATATGAGCAAAAAATGCAATTTTTCTAGTTCTTTTCTTGGATTTCCGTGATAACTCACATACAATCATCATGATATCTAGTTTCATGATGATTTTTTACCAACTCGTCTCGAGTTGATCACACCGTGGTAATTTTCTCACGTCAGGAAGGGAGGGTGGGGGGTTGATGTCGATTATTTTTGTGTGAATAGCATGGTAACTCACACATCACACACCTGATAATTTATGTAACCCAGTCCTGATAACTTTGGCATGGTGTGTGTGTGGGGGGGGATGATGAAATATACCACCATTCACTTTTGTGTGAATAACATGATAACTCACACATCGCAGGCCTAATAACTTATATACCCTGGTGCTGATAGCTTTGGCATGGGTGTGTGTGGGGGGGGAGGGGGTTGATGAAATATACCACATACCGTTAACTTTTTGTGTCAATAACATGATAACTCATACATCACACACCTGATAACTTACGTATCCCGGTCCTGATAACTTTAGCATGGGGTGTGTGTATGTGCGGGGGGGGGGGGGTGATGAAATATCCCATTGGTAACTTTTATCTAAATAGCATGGTAACTCACATATCGCGTACCTGATAACTTATGTACCCCGGTCCTGATAACTTTGGCATGGGGTGTGTGTGTGTGTGGGAGGGGGGAGTTGATGAAATATACCACCGTTAGAAGGTCTATGCCCCGGTAATATCTGTGTAAACAATATGATAACATACGTAGCTCATGTGTGATAACTTACTTAGCCGTGGAGTGGTAACTTTTGATCTGAAATAAAAGTCATCAGAACATATCAACATAGGATCTAGTTTCTATGCCCTCTTCGCGGCGTGTTTTTTATGTAAAAACGTTTTTGGATCGGACTGAAGGTTTGAGCTACAAAACATTTTGAAGATTCAAAATAAGGGGGAATCAAGGATGACATCAACATTTCGGTCTTCTAATTCATTTGCATGTGGGAGAATTGGAGGACCAGTTTTTATGGCCAGGTATTTTCTATGTAAATAAGATGGTAATTTATGTATCATAGACGTGATAACTTACTTAGTCTGGTTCTACTAACATTTTACGTGAAAAAAATTCATCGAACGATACCAACATGGGATCTAATTTCGGTCGTCTCGTCGAGACGAGTCTTTTATGTCAAAACAGTTTTTTGATCGGAGCTACAGTTTGATCTATAAAACATTTTGAATTTAGAAATTTATAAGAATCTTTGCTGACATCAGCAATTTCGTCCTATATGCATGCTTGTATATGAGAATTCAACACATGCACGTGAAAGCTTCTTCGTAATCACAAAAGATCAACAAATAAAATAGAAATGCTAAGTGATTAAGCGTGGCATGCGCATGCATGCATGTACACTGGGCGTTCGGATCTGTTCCTTCAAAACAGAACGATCGGACGTTAGTCCAATCCTTGATGAAATATACTCTCGATAACTTCTGTGTAAATATGATGATAGTTTACGCATCACTGTCCTGATAACTTTTATTAAAATAACATGATAACTCATACATCGTAGACATGATAAATTATGTACCCAGTCCTGGTAACTTTGTCGGTGGGGGTAGGGGTGGGGGGAGTCGTTGAAACATACCATGGTAACTTTCATGCAAATAACATGATAAATCACACATCGTAGACATGATAAATTATGTACCCAGTCCTGGTAACTTTGTCGGTGGGGGTAGGGGTGGGAGGAGTTGTTGAACCATACAACGATAACTCTTACGCAAATAACATGATAACTCACACATCGCAGGCTTGATAACTTATGTACCCGATCCTGGTAATATGGCGACTGTGGCGAGGGGAGGTGATGCCCCGCTAATTTCTGTGTAAATAACATGGTAATAGAAACATACAAAATTGATAACTCCCATACAAACGCCACTGTAACTTTTGACCTGAAACTTTTTTGTTGAAAAACATACACCCGATAATTTCTGTGTAAATAACATGATGATGTATCATCGCAGACTTGATAACTAATATTTTTACGTTTAAACACCATGGTGTCTTTCATCCAAGGGAAAAAAGGTTTTGAAACATTTCACCGGTAATTTCTTTGTTAAATTACCATACTTTCCCATGCTTTTAACCTTCTCGTACTGTAGTTACCAGCCTTATGACCATAGTTATCACGCTGGTCATTGCCAAAGTTACCAAGCCAAACTTTATTTTTTCTTTTGATATGGCAGAAATAAGAAAGGTTCAACTAACATTGTCATTCTACAATAGACAACAACAAGAGGTGGCTTAGTTGGTTATTAGGCTTGATATAGGTATTACATAGACCTGGGTTCGAATCCTCTTTCAAGCACTTTTATTTTCTTTTCATATTATGCAGCGAAAAACCAGAAAAAACCACTAGCAATTTACTACGGTTTTTGAGAGAAGGTAAAAAAATCAGTGGAAGCGGGAGGAACGACGCAGCGGGACGAGCGGAAGGATCTATCCAAGGTCGTGCGGATCTGTTGCTAACCACCAGTCGACTCGTGGTTAGCACAGTCCTTTAAAGAATTTAAAAATATTTCAGAAAGTGTTAATGAATTTAAAAATTCTCGTATTCATATATGTTAATGAATTTAAAAATATTCTCTGATTCATACATGTTAATGAATTTAATAATATTTCAGAAAATGTTAATGACTTAAAATATCTCACCTTTTTAAAAAAAATCTTATTTATTTGTTATATTTTTTATTTCAAAATTTCAATTTTTTCATCCGCCGGCTTTACTATATGCACATATTTTAACAAAATCTGAACATTTCTAAAACACTTTATAAACATTTAGATACACTTTTGATTTTTTTTATTCAGTTTTCTTCAATATTTTATGTGTTTTCATGTTTTTTTTATTCTACAATTTTTTGATTATTGCATACCTTATTTTGTGCTATGTATATTCGATGGAAATTTTTTAAATATATTGTGAACATTTTTATGCATGGGTCGGAAAATTTACAAATTTTCTCAAAATAAGCGTTCAATATTTAGCTAAATTTTTTAACAAACTTTGAAGAAAAATTAAAACAAGATTCGAACAAACTAGATTGAACATAGAGATATTTTACATAGTCCATTCAATAATACCGAAACGAAACGAGTTTATCCGAACCTAAATGATACATAGTTCATAGTTAGAACATTTTTTTAAAAAAACTACTACTCCTCCTCGTCGCTAGCCAACAGATCGATGACCTCCGCCTCGCCGTCACCCCCGCCGCCGCCGTCGTCGTCATCGTAGGCCTGGGCTAACCGCTCCTAGTCGATGACGTCGTCGTCCGACAACTCCAACGCCTCCGCCTCCGCCTCCGCCTGCGGGACCACTGGCGGAATCGCCGCCGCCGCCTGGATCGCTGCCGCCTGCTCGACGGCCTCCCTCGCAGCCGTCACCACCTCTGCAGCCGCCGCTGCAACCGCCGACTCCCGCAGGGCGACGAGGTAACCCGGCATATCGTCGGGATCGTCGTCCTCCCGAAGAACCAACTGCTCCGGCGGCAGTTCCACCTCCGGCGGGGCAGGGGGATCGACGGGCGCCGGCGCACATGGTGGAGGGGCCCGACGGCCGCGCGCTACTGGACTGGGGCGCGGGACAAGAAGGTGGCGGCGGTCTCCGATGAGGTCTGGCGTGACGCCGGACTCTGCCAGCCGGTACACGCCGATGACGGCGGCGTAGTCTTTGCTGTCCCAGAGCGCGTGACGGTCAGCGATATTGTTGCGGCCGCCGGTCCGCTTCTCCTCCTCGGTGGCGCCGGGCCCGCGCCTCGGGTAGCCGTCCTTGTCGAGTTTCCAATCGTGCGGAAGACGGCAACCCGGCGGCACGAGGAGCTCAAACCGGTAAAGCTCCTCCGTCTCCGTCCGGCTCAGGCTCGACGGCCATGCGCTGGGTCCGTCATCGCCGCCGGTGCCGGAGCTGCTGCCGCCATGGAACGACATGTCGCCGGCGGCCTTTTGGAAGGTGGAGTCGGGGGAGGAGTGCTCTTTGCGGCGACGGGCGGACGGGGCTGCGATTTATAGGGAGACGGCGGGGCAGCAGGCGGACGGGTGGTTGTGGAATTAATTCAACGGCCGGACGGGCCGGCAGTCGAGGGCGGCGGCGCGGCATACGAGGGGACGGGGCGGCAGGGCGGCAGAGGACGGGACGGGCGGCAGACGAGGGGACGGACGGGACGGGTCGGCGGGCCGCAGTTCACGCGCCACGATGCGCTTTTACCGGGTGACGCGCAGATTGACCACCGACGCTTTTGACCACCGACGCTGTAAAAAAATGTATGTCGACACAGTAAAAAAAAGGCGTCGGACGCGCGTACACGTACGTACGTCGACGGGCCGCGGTGCTACGTCGCGGGGGCGGGGCTGGGGGAGGGGAAGGGGCAATGACCATCCTACCCTTTTTTAAGTTTTCATGTGAAGGGGTATAGGATGATCTGGACCGTTGATGTTTCCAGGGGGGTTGTACCGAAGAAGAAGTCGTGATTCCTATTACAAGAACATGATCTATCTCATACATCACATATCATTCATCACATTCTTTTTGGCCATATTACATCACATAGCATACCCTGCAAAAACAAGTTAGACGTCCTCTAATTGTTGTTGCATGTTTTACGTGGCTGCTATGGGTTTCTAGCAAGAACGTTTCTTACCTGCGCAAAAGCCACAACGGTGATATACCAATTGCTATTTACCCTTCATAAGGACCCTTTTCATCGAATCCGATCCGACTAAAGTGGGAGAGACTGTCACCCGCTAGCCACCTTATGCAACAAGTGCATGTCAGTTGGTGGAACCTGTCTCACGTAAGTGTACGTGTAAGGTCGGTCCAGGCCGCTTCATCCCACAATACCGCCAAATCAAGATAAGACTAGTAATGGTAAGCATATTGAACAAACCAACGCCCACAACTACTTGTGTTCTACTCGTGCATAGAATCTACGCATAGACCTAGCTCATGATGCCACTGTTGGGGAACGTAGCAATAATTCAAAATTTTCTACGCATCACCAAGATCAATCTATGGAGATTCTAGCAACAAGAGAGGGAGAGGATGAGTGTATCTTCATACCCTTGAAGATCGCGATGCGGAAGCATTACAAGAACGCGGTTGGTGGAGTCGTACACGCAGCGATTCAGATCGCGGTCGATTCCGATCTAAGCACCGAACGGACGGCGCCTCCGCGTTCAACACACGTACAACCCGGGTGTTGGGGAACGTAGTAATTTCAAAAAAATTCCTACGCACACGCAAGATCATGGTGATGACATAGCAACGAGAGGGGAGAGTGTTGTCCACGTACCCTTGTAGACCGTAAGCGGAAGCGTTAGCACAACACGGTTGATGTAGTCGTATGTCTTCACGATCCGACCGATCCAAGCACCGAACGTACGGCACCTCCGAGTTCAGCACACGTTCAGCTCGATGATGATCCCCGGGCTCCGATCCAGCAAAGCTTCGGGGATGAGTTCCGTCAGCACGACGGCGTGGTGACGATGATGATGTTCTACCGGCGCAGGGCTTCGTCTAAGCTTCGCGATGATATGACCGAGGTGGAATATGGTGGAGGGGGGCACCGCACACGGCTAAGGAACGATCCGTAGATCAACTTGTGTGTTCCTGGGGTGCCCCCCGCCCCCGTATATAAAGGAGCCAGGGGGAGGAGGCGGCCGGCCAAGGAGGGCGCGCCAAGGGGGGAGTCCTACTCCCACCGGGAGTAGGACTCCCTTCTTTCCTAGTTGGAATAGGAGAAGGGGGGAAAGAGGAGGAAGAGGGGAAGGAAAGGGGGGGCGCCGCCCCCCTTCCCTTGTCCTATTCGGACTAGGAAGGGGAGGGGCGCGCGTCCCCCTCCTGCCTCCTTCCCTCTTCTCCCTCGAGGCCCATGTAGGCCCAATAACCCCCCGGGGGGGTTCCGGTAACCTCCCGGTGTTCCGGTAAAATGCCGATTTCACCCGGAACGATTCCGATGTCCAAATATAGGCTTCCAATATATCAATCTTTATGTCTCGACCATTTCGAGACTCCTCGTTACGTCCGTGATCACATCCGGGACTCCGAACAAACTTCGGTACATCAAAACTTATAAACTCATAATAAAACTGTCATCGTAACGTTAAGCGTGCGGACCCTACGGGTTCGAGAACTATGTAGACATGACCTAGAACTATTCTCGGTCAATAACCAATAGCGGAACCTGGATGCCCATATTGGTTCCTACATATTCTACGAAGATCTTTATCGGTCAAACCGCATAACAACATACGTTGTTCCCTTTGTCATCGGTATGTTACTTGCCCGAGATTTGATCGTCGGTATCCAATACCTAGTTCAATCTCGTTACCGGCAAGTCTCTTTACTCGTTCCGTAATGCATCATCCCGTAACCAACTTATTTGGTCACATTGCTTGCAAGGCTTATAATGATGTGCATTACCGAGAGGGCCCAGAGATACCTCTCCGACAATCGGAGTGACAAAACCTAATCTCGAAATACGCCAACTCAACATGTACCTTCGGAGACACCTGTAGTACTCCTTTATAATCACCCAGTTACGTTGTGACGTTTGGTAGTACCCAAAGTGTTCCTCCGGTAAACGGGAGTTGCATAATTCTCATAGTTACAGGAACATGTATAAGTCATGAAGAAAGCAATAGCAATATACTAAACGATCAAGTGCTAGGCTAACGGAATGGGTCATGTCAATCACATCATTCTCCTAATGATGTGATCCCATTAATCAAATGACAACACATGTCTATGGTTAGGAAACATAACCATCTTTGATTAACGAGCTAGTCTAGTAGAGGCATACTAGTGACTATATGTTTGTCTATGTATTCACACATGTATCATGTTTCCGGTTAATACAATTCTAGCATGAATAATAAACATTTATCATGATATGAGGAAATAAATAATAACTTTATTATTGCCTCTAGGGCATATTTCCTTCAGTCTCCCACTTGCACTAGAGTCAATAATCTAGATTACATAGTAATGATTCTAACACCCATGGAGTCTTGGTGCTGATCATGTTTTGCTCGTGAGAGTGGCTTAGTCAACGGGTCTGCAACATTCAGATCCGTATGTATCTTGCGAATCTCTATGTCTCCCACTTGGACTTGGTCCCGAATGGAATTGAAGCGTCTCTTGATGTGCTTGGTCCTCTTGTGAAATCTGGATTCCTTTGCCAAGGCAATTGCACCAGTATTGTCACAGATTTTCATTGGTCCCGATGCACTAGGTATGACACCTAGATCGGAAATGAACTCCTTGATCCAGACTCCTTCATTTGCTGCTTCCGAAGCAGCTATGTACTACGCTTCACATGTAGATCCCGCCACGACGCTTTGTTTAGAACTGCACCAACTTACAGCTCCACCGTTTAATAAAAACACGTATCCGGTTTGCGATTTAGAATCGTCCGGATCAGTGTCAAAGCTTGCATCGACGTAACCATTTACGACTAGCTCTTTGTCACCTCCATATACGAGAAACATATCCTTAGTCCTTTTCAGGTATTTCAGGATGTTCTTGACCGCTGTCCAGTGATCCACTCCTGGATTACTTTGGTACCTTCCTGCCAAGCTTATTGCTAAGCATATGTCAGGTCTGGTACACAGCATTGCATACATGATAGAGCCTATGGCTGAAGCATAGGGAACATCTTTCATTTTCTCTCTATCTTCTGCTGTGGTCGGGCATTGAGTTTGACTCAACTTCACACCTTGTAGTACGGGCAAGAACCCTTTCTTTGCCTGATCCATTTTGAACTTTTTCAAAATTTTATCAAGGTATGTGCTTTGTGAAAGTCCTATTAAGCGTCTTGATCTATCTCTATAGATCTTGATGCCCAATATGTAAGCAGCTTCACCGAGGTCTTTCATTGAAAAACTTTTATTCAAGTATCCCTTTATGCTATCCAGAAATTCTATATCATTTCCAATTAATAATATGTCATCTACATATAATATCAGAAATGCTACAGAGCTCCCACTCACTTTCTTGTAAATACAGGCTTCTCCAAAAGTCTGTATAAAACCATATGCTTTAATCACACTATCAAAGCGTTTATTCCAACTCCGAGATGCTTGCACCAGTCCATAAATGGAACGTTGGAGCTTGCATACTTTGTTAGCACCTTTTGGATCTACAAAACCTTCTGGCTGCATCATATACAACTCTTCTTCCAGAAATCCATTCAAGAATGCAGTTTTGACATCCATTTGCCAAATTTCATAATTATGAAATGCAGCAATAGCTAACATGATTCGGACAGACTTAAGCATCGCTACGGGTGAGAAAGTCTCATCGTAGTCAACCCCTTGAACTTGTCGAAAATCTTTCGCAACAAGTCGAGCTTTATAGACAGTTATATTACCATCAGCGTCAGTCTTCTTCTTAAAAATCCATTTATTCTCAATGGCTTGCCGATCATCGGGCAAGTCAACCAAAGTCCATACTTTGTTTTCATACATGGATCCCATCTCAGATTTCATGGCCTCTAGCCATTTTGCGGAATCTGGGCTCATCATCGCTTCCTCATAGTTCGTAGGTTCATCATGGTCAAGTAACATGACTTCCAGAATTGGATTACCGTACCACTCTGGTGCGGATCTTACTCTGGTAGACCTACGAGGTTCAGTAGAAACTTGATCTGAAGTTTCATGATCAATATCATTAGCTTCCTCACTAATTGGTGTAGTTGTCACAGGAACCGGTTCTTGTGATGAACTACTTTCCAATAAGGGAGTAGATACAGTTATCTCATCAAGTTCTACTTTCCTCCCACTCACTTCTTTCGAGAGAAACTCCTTCTCTAGAAAGGATCCGATTTTAGCAACGAAAATCTTGCCCTCAGATCTGTGATAGAAGGTGTACCCAATAGTCTCTTTTGGGTATCCTATGAAGACACATTTCTCCGATTTGGGTTCGAGCTTATCTGGTTGAAGTTTCTTCACATAAGCATCGCAGCCCCAAACTTTAAGAAACGACAACTTTGGTTTCTTGCCAAACCACAGTTCATAAGGTGTCGTCTTAACGGATTTTGATGGTGCCCTATTTAACGTGAATGCGGCCGTCTCTAAAGCATAACCCCAAAACGATAGCGGTAAATCAGTAAGAGACATCATAGATCACACCATATCTAGTAAAGTACGATTACGACGTTCGGACACACCATTTCGTTGTGGTGTTCCGGGTGGTGTGAGTTGCGAAACTATTCCGTGTTGTTTCAAGTGTAGACCAAACTCGTAACTCAAATATTCTCCTCCACGATCAGATCGTAGAAATTTTATTTTCCTGTTACGATGATTTTCTACTTCACTCTGAAATTCTTTGAACTTTTCAAATGTTTCAGACTTGTGTTTCATCAAGTAGATATACCCATATCTGCTCAAATCATCTGTGAAGGTGAGAAAATAACGATATCCGCCGCGAGCCTCAACATTCATTGGACCACAAACATCAGTATGTATGATTTCCAACAAATCAGTTGCTCGCTCCATAGTTCCGGAGAACGGTGTTTTAGTCATCTTGCCCATGAGGCACGGTTCGCAAGTACCAAGTGATTCATAATCAAGTGATTCCAAAATCCCATCAGTATGGAGTTTCTTCATGCGCTTTACACCGATATGACCTAAACGGCAGTGCCACAAATAAGTTGCACTATCATTATTAACTCTGCATCTTTTGGTTTCAACACTATGAATATGTGTATCACTACTATCGAGATTCAATAAAAATAGACCACTCTTCAAGGGTGCATGACCATAAAAGATATTACTCATATAAATAGAACAACCATTATTCTCTGATTTAAATGAATAACCGTCTCGCATCAAACAAGATCCAGATATAATGTTCATGCTTAACGCTGGCACCAAATAACAATTATTTAGGTCTAAAACTAATCCCGATGGTAGATGTAGAGGTAGCGTGCCGACCGCGATCACATCGACTTTGGAACCATTTCCCACGCGCATCGTCACCTCGTCCTTAGCCAATCTTCGCTTAATCCGTAGTCCCTGTTTCGAGTTGCAAATATTAGCAACAGAACCAGTATCAAATACCCAGGTGCTACTGCGAGCATTAGTAAGGTACACATCAATAACATGTATATCATATATACCTTTGTTCACTTTGCCATCCTTCTTATCCGCCAAATACTTGGGGCAGTTCCGCTTCCAGTGTCCAGTCTGCTTGCAGTAGAAGCACTCAGTTTCAGGCTTAGGTCCAGATTTGGGTTTCTTCTCTTGAGCAGCAACTTGCTTGCTGTTCTTTTTGAAGTTCCCCTTCTTCTTCCCTTTGCCCTTTTTCTTGAAACTGGTGGTCTTGTTAACCATCAACACTTGATGCTCCTTTTTGATTTCTACCTCCGCA
The DNA here is from genome assembly GCF_018294505.1 of Triticum aestivum. Lineage (NCBI taxonomy): Eukaryota > Viridiplantae > Streptophyta > Magnoliopsida > Poales > Poaceae > Triticum > Triticum aestivum. The sequence goes on along the minus strand of NC_057795.1, from coordinate 606,737,497 downwards.
GCTTTTAGCATTGCGAAGAGCTCGGGAATAGTCTTGTTCATCCCTTGCATATTATAGTTCATCACGAAGCTCTTGTAGCTTGGTGGTAGTGATTGAAGAATTCTGTCAATGACACTATCATCAGGAAGATTAACTCCCAGTTGAATCAAGTGATTATTATACCCAGACATTTTGAGTATATGTTCACTGACAGAACTATTCTCTTCCATCTTGCAGCTATAGAACTTATTGGAGACTTCATATCTCTCAATCCGGGCATTTGCTTGAAATATTAACTTCAACTCCTGGAACATCTCAAATGCTCCATGACGTTCAAAACGTCGTTGAAGACCCGGTTCTAAGCCGTAAAGCATGGCACACTGAACTATCGAGTAGTCATCAGCTTTGCTCTGCCAGACGTTCTTAACGTCGTCAGTTGCATCAGCAGCAGGCCTGGCACCCAGCGGTGCTTCCAGGATGTAACTTTTCTGTGCAGCAATGAGGATAATCCTCAGGTTACGGACCCAGTCCGTGTAATTGCTACCATCATCTTTCAACTTTGCTTTCTCAAGGAACGCATTAAAATTCAACGGAACAACAGCACGAGCCATCTATCTACAAACATAGACAAGCAAAATACTATCAGGTACTAAGTTTCATGATAAATTTAAGTTCAATTAATCATATTTACTTAAGAACTCCCACTTAGACAGACATCTCTCTAGTCATCTAAGTGATCACGTGATCCAAATCAACTAAACCATGTCCGATCATCACGTGAGATGGAGTAGTTTCAATGGTGAACATCACTATGTTGATCATATCTACTATATGATTCACGCTCGACCTTTCGGTCTCCGTGTTCCGAGGCCATATCTGTATATGCTAGGCTCGTCAAGTATGACCTGAGTATTCCGGGTGTGCAACTGTTTTGCACCCGTTGTATTTGAACGTAGAGCCTATCACACCCGATCATCACGTGGTGTCTCAGCACGAAGAACTTTCGCAACGGTGCATACTCAGGGAGAACACTTCTTGATTATTAGTGAGAGATCATCTTAAAATGCTACCGTCAATCAAAGCAAGATAAGATGCATAAAGGATAAACATCACATGCAATCAATATAAGTGATATGATATGGCCATCATCATCTTGTGCTTGTGATCTCCATCTTCGAAGCACCGTCGTGATCACCATCGTCACCGGCGCGACACCTTGATCTCCATCGTAGCATCGTTGTCGTTACGCCATCTATTGCTTCTACGACTATCGCTACCGCTTAGAGATAAAGTAAAGCAATTACAGGGCGTTTGCATTTCATACAATAAAGCGACAACCATATGGCTCCTGCCAGTTGCCGATAACTTCGGTTACAAAACATGATCATCTCATACAGATATAATATAGCATCACATCTTGACCATATCACATCACAACATGCCCTGCAAAAACAAGTTAGACGTCCTCTACTTTGTTGTTGCAAATTTTACGTGGCTGCTACGGGCTTTAGCAAGAACCGTTCTTACCTACGCATAAAAACCACAACGATAGTTCGTCAAGTTGGTGCTGTTTTAACCTTCGCAAGGACCGGGCGTAGCCACACTCGATTCAGCTAAAGTGAGAGAGACAGACACCCGCCAGCCACCTTTAAGCACGAGTGCTCGCAACGGTGAAACCAGTCTCGCGTAAGCGTACGCGTAATGTCGGTCCGGGCCGCTTCATCTCACAATACCGCTGAACCAAAGTATGACATGCTGGTAAGCAGTATGACTTGTATCGCCCACAACTCACTTGTGTTCTACTCGTGCATATAACATCAACGCATAAAACCTAGGCTCGGATGCCACTGTTGGGGAACGTAGTAATTTCAAAAAAATTCCTACGCACACGCAAGATCATGGTGATGACATAGCAACGAGAGGGGAGAGTGTTGTCCACGTACCCTCGTAGACCGTAAGCGGAAGCGTTAGCACAACGCGGTTGATGTAGTCGTATGTCTTCACGATCCGACCGATCCAAGCACCGAACGTACGGCACCTCCGAGTTCAGCACACGTTCAGCTCGATGACGATCCCCGGGCTCCGATCCAGCAAAGCTTCGGGGATGAGTTCCGTCAGCACGACGGCGTGGTGACGATGATGATGTTCTACCGGCGCAGGGCTTCGCCTAAGCTTCGTGACGATATGACCGAGGTGGAATATGGTGGAGGGGGGCACCGCACACGGCTAAGGAACGATCCGTAGATCAACTTGTGTGTTCCTGGGGTGCCCCCCCCCCCGCCCCCGTATATAAAGGAGCCAGGGGGAGGAGGCGGCCGGCCAAGGAGGGCGCGCCAAGGGGGAGTCCTACTCCCACCGGGAGTAGGACTCCCTTCTTTCCTAGTTGGAATAGGAGAAGGGGGGAAAGAGGAGGAAGAGGGGAAGGAAAGGGAGGGCGCCGCCCCCCTTCCCTTGTCCTATTGGGACTAGGAAGGGGAGGGGCGCGCGGCCCCCTCCTGCCTCCTTCCCTCTTCTCCCTCGAGGCCCATGTAGGCCCAATAACCCCCCGGGGGGGGTTCCGGTAACCTCCCGGTGTTCCGGTAAAATGCCGATTTCACCCGGAACGATTCCGATGTCCAAATATAGGCTTCCAATATATCAATCTTTATGTCTCGACCATTTCGAGACTCCTTGTTACGTCTGTGATCACATCCGGGACTCCAAACAAACTTCCGGTACATCAAAACTTATAAACTCATAATAAAACTGTCATCGTAACGTTAAGCGTGCGGACCCTACGGGTTCGAGAACTATGTAGACATGACCTAGAACTATTCTCGGTCAATAACCAATAGCGGAACCTGGATGCCCATATTGGTTCCTACATATTCTACGAAGATCTTTAACGGTCAAACCGCATAACAACATACGTTGTTCCCTTTGTCATCGGTATGTTACTTGCCCGAGATTTGATCGTCGGTATCCAATACCTAGTTCAATCTCGTTACCGGCAAGTCTCTTTACTCGTTCCGTAATGCATCATCCCGTAACCAACTTATTTGGTCACATTGCTTGCAAGGCTTATAATGATGTGCATTACCGAGAGGGCCCAGAGATACCTCTCCGACAATCGGAGTGACAAAACCTAATCTCGAAATACGCCAACTCAACATGTACCTTCGGAGACACCTGTAGTACTCCTTTATAATCACCCAGTTACGTTGTGACGTTTGGTAGTACCCAAAGTGTTCCTCCGGTAAACGGGAGTTGCATAATTCTCATAGTTACAGGAACATGTATAAGTCATGAAGAAAGCAATAGCAATATACTAAACGATCAAGTGCTAGGCTAACGGAATGGGTCATGTCAATCACATCATTCTCCTAATGATGTGATCCCATTAATCAAATGACAACACATGTCTATGGTTAGGAAACATAACCATCTTTGATTAACGAGCTAGTCTAGTAGAGGCATACTAGTGACTATATGTTTGTCTATGTATTCACACATGTATCATGTTTCCGGTTAATACAATTCTAGCATGAATAATAAACATTTATCATGATATGAGGAAATAAATAATAACTTTATTATTGCCTCTAGGGCATATTTCCTTCACCGGGGATGTCTCCTCCTTCTTGATCCAGCAAGGGGAGAGGAGAAGTTGAGGGAAAACTCCAGCAGCACGACGGTGTGGTGGCGATGGAGCTCGTGGTTCTCCGGCAGGGCTTTGCCAATCACTACGGAGGAGGAGGATGTGTTGGAGGAGGGAGAGGGCTGCGCCAGGGGAGGGGTCCGGCTGCCCTCTCTCTCCCTCACTATATATAGGGGGAAGGGGGTGGAGGAGGCGCCCTAGGGTTCCCTAGGGGAGGGGTGGCGGCCACAGGGGAAACCCTGTTGGGGAACGTTACATAAAATAAAAAAAATTCCTACGTTCACCAAGATCAATCTATGAGTTCATCTAGAAACGAGAGAGAGGAGTGCATCTACATACCCTTGTAGATCGCGAGCGGAAGCGTTCAAGAGAACGAGGTTGAGGGAGTCGTACTCGTCGTGATCCAAATCACCGGAGATCCTAGCACCGAACGGACGGCACCTCCGCGTTCAACACACGTGCAGTCAGCGTGACGTCTCCTCCTTCTTGATCCAGCAAGGGGGAAGGAGAGGTTGATGAAAATCCAGCAGCATGACGGCGTGGTGGTGGATGCAGCAGGGTTCCGGCAGGGCTTCGCCAAGCGACTACGGGAGGAAGAGGTGTAGCAAGGGGGGAAGGGAGGCGCCAGGTGTCAGGGTGCGGCTGCCCTCCCACCCCCCTCGTTATATAGGGACCCCAGGGGGGCGCCGGCCCTAGGAGATGGGATCTCCTAGGGGGGCGGCGGCCAAGGGGGGTGACTTGCCCCCCAAGGCAAGTGGAGGCGCCCCCTCCCCTAGGGTTCCCAACCCTAGGCGCAGAGGGGGGCCCAGGGGGGCACACCAGCCCACCAGGGTTGGTTCCCCTCCCACTTCAGCCCATGGGGCCCTCCGGGATGGGTGGCCCCACCCGGTGGACCCCCGGGACCCTTCCGGTGGTCCCGGTACAATACCGGTGAACCCCGAAACTTTCCCGATGACCGAAACTCGACTTCCCATATATAATTCTTTACCTCTAGACCATTCCGGAACTCCTCGTGACGTCCGGGATCTCATCCGGGACTCCGAACAACTTTCGGTTTGCTGCATACTAATATTTTTACAACCCTAGCGTCACCGAACCTTAAGTGTGTAGACCCTACGGGTTCGGGAGACATGTAGACATGACCGAGACGGCTCTCCGGTCAATAACCAACAGCGGGATCTGGATACCCATGTTGGCTCCCACATACTCCTCGATGATCTCATCGGATGAACCACGATGTCGAGGATTTAAGCAACCCCGTATACAATTCCCTTTGTCAATCGGTACGTTACTTGCCCGAGATTCGATCGTCGGTATCCCAATACCTCGGTCAATCTCGTTACCGGCAAGTCACTTTACTCGTACCGTAATGCATGATCCCGTGACCATACACTTTGTCACTCTGAGCTCATTATGATGATGCATTACCAAGTGGGCCCAGAGATACCTCTCCGTCATACGGAGTGACAAATCCCAGTCTTGATCCGTGTCAACCCAACAGGCACTTTCGGAGATACCTGTAGTGCACCTTTATAGTCACCCAGTTACGTTGTGACATTTGGTACACCCAAAGCACTCCTACGGTATCCGGGAGTTACACGATCTCATGGTCTAAGGAAAAGATACTTGACATTGGAAAAGCTCTAGCAAACGAACTACACGATCTTTGTGCTATGCTTAGGATTGGGTCTTGTCCATCACATCATTCTCCTAATGATGTGATCCCGTTATCAATGACATCCAATGTCCATAGTCAGGAAACCATGACTATCTGTTGATCAACGAGCTAGTCAACTAGAGGCTCACTAGGGACATATTGTGGTCTATGTATTCACACGTGTATTACGATTTCCGGATAATACAATTATAGCATGAATAAAAGACAATTATCATGAACAAGGAAATATAATAATAATCCTTTTATTATTGCCTCTAGGGCATATTTCCTACAGTCTCCCACTTGCACTAGAGTCAATAATCTAGTTACATTGTGATGAATCAAACACCCATAGAGTTCTGGTGTTGATCATGTTTTGCTCGCGAAAGAGGTTTAGTCAACGGATCTGCGACATTCAGATCCGTATGTACTTTGCAAATATCTATGTCTCCATCTTGAACATTTTCACGGATGGAGTTGAAACGACGCTTGATGTGCCTGGTCTTCTTGTGAAACCTGGGTTCCTTGGCAAGGGCAATAGCTCCAGTGTTGTCACGGAAGAGAGTGATTGGCCCCGACGCATTGGGTATGACTCCTAGGTCGGTGATGAACTCCTTCATCCATATTGCTTAATGCGCTGCCTCTGAGGCTGCCATGTACTCCGCTTCACATGTAGATCCCGCCACGATGCTCTGCTTGCAACTGCACCAGCTTACTGCTCCACGATTCAACATATACACGTATCCGGTTTGTGACTTAGAGTCATCCAGATCTGTGTCGAAGCTAGCATCAACGTAACCCTTTACGACGAGCTCTTCGTCACCTCCATAAACGAGAAACATGTCCTTTGTCCTTTTCAGGTACTTCAGGATATTCTTGACCGTTGTCCAGTGTTCCTTGCCGGGATTACTTTGGTACCTTCCTACCAAACTTACGGCAAGGTTTACATCAGGTCTGTTACAAGCATGTCATACATAATAGATCCTATGGCTGAGGCATAGGGGATGACACTCATCTCTTCTTTATCTTCTGCCGTGGTCGGGCATTGAGCCGAGCTCAATCTCACACCTTGCAATACAGGCAAGAACCCTTTCTTGGACTGATCCATTTTGAACTTCTTCAATATCTTATCAAGGTATGTGCTTTGTGAAAGACCTATGAGGCGTCTCGATCTATCCATATAGATCTTGATGCTTAATATGTAAGCAGCTTCTCCAAGGTCCTTCATTGAAAAACACTTATTCAAGTAGGCCTTAATGCTGTCCAAAAGTTCTATATCATTTCCCATCAAAAGTATGTCATCTACATATAATATGAGAAATGCTACAGAGCTCCCACTCACTTTCTTGTAAACGCAGGCTTCTCCATAAGTCTGCATAAACCCAAACGCTTTGATCATCTCATTAAAGCGAATGTTCCAACTCTGAGATGCTTGCACCAGCCCATAAATGGATCGCTGGAGCTTGCATACCTTGTTAGCATTCTTAGGATCGACAAAACCTTCCGGCTGCATCATATACAGTTCTTCCTTAAGATAGCCGTTAAGGAATGCCGTTTTGACGTCCATCTGCCATATCTCATAATCATAGTATGCAGCAATTGCTAACATGATTCGGACGGACTTCAGCTTCGCTACGGGAGAGAAAGTCTCATCGTAGTCAACCCCTTGAACTTGCGGATAACCCTTAGCGACAAGTCGAGCTTTATAGATGGTAATATTACCATCCGCGCCCGTCTTCTTCTTAAAGATCCATTTGTTTTCTATCGCTCGCCGATCATCGGGCAAGTCTGTCAAAGTCCATACTTTGTTTTCATACATGGATTCTATCTCGGATTGCATGGCTTCAAGCCATTTTTTGGAATCTGGGCCCGCCATCGCTTCTTCATAGTTCGAAGGTTCACCGTTGTCTAACAACATGATTTCCAGGACAGGGTTGCCATACCACTCTGGTGTGGAACGTGTCCTTGTGGACCTACGAAGTTCAGTAGCAACTTGATTCGAAGTACCTTGATCATCATCATTAATTTCCTCTCCAGTCGGTGTAGGCACCACAGGAACATTTTCCTGAGCTGCACTACTTTCCGGTTCAAGAGGTAGTACTTCATCGAGTTCTACTTTCATCCCACTTACTCCTTTCGAGAGAAACTCTTTTTCCAGAAAGGATCCGTTCTTGGCAACAAAGATCTTGCCTTCGGATCTAAGGTAGAAGGTATACCCAATGGTTTCCTTAGGGTATCCTTTGAAGACGCATTTTTCCGACTTGGGTTCGAGCTTTTCAGGTTGTAGTTTCTTGACATAAGCATCGCATCCCCAAACTTTTAGAAACGATGGCTTAGGTTTCTTCCCAAACCATAATTCATACGGTGTCGTCTCAACGGATTTAGATGGAGCCCTATTAAAGTGAATGTAGCTGTCTCTAGAGCGTATCCCCAAAAAGATAGCGGTAAATCGGTAAGAGACATCATAGATCGCACCATATCCAATAGAGTGCGATTACGACGTTCGGACACACCATTACGCTGAGGTGTTCCAGGCGGCGTGAGTTGTGAAACAATTCCACATTTCCTTAAGTGCGTACCAAATTCGTGACTTAAATATTCTCCTCCACGATCTGATCGTAAGAACTTTATTTTTCGGTCACGTTGATTCTCTACTTCATTCTGAAATTCCTTGAACTTTTCAAAGGTCTCAGACTTGTGTTTCATCAAGTAGACATACCCATATCTACTTAAGTCATCAGTGAGAGTGAGAACATAACGATATCCTCCGCGAGCCTCAACGCTCATTGGACCACACACATCAGTATGTATGATTTCCAATAAGTTGGTTGCTCGCTCCATTGTTCCGGAGAATGGAGTCTTGGTCATTTTGCCCATGAGGCATGGTTCGCATGTGTCAAATGATTCATAATCGAGAGACTCTAAAAGTCCATCAGCATGGAGCTTCTTCATGCGCTTGACACCAATGTGACCAAGGCGGCAGTGCCACAAGTATGTGGGACTATCGTTATCAACTTTACATCTTTTGGTATTCACACTATGAATATGTGTAACATTACGTTCGAGATTCATTAAGAATAAACCATTGACCATCGGGGTATGACCATAAAACATATCTCTCAGATAAATAAAACAACCATTATTCTCGGATTTAAATGAGTAGCCATCTCGCATTAAACGAGATCCAGATACAATGTTCATGCTCAAACTTGGCACTAAATAACAATTATTGAGGTTTAAAACTAATCCCGTGGGTAAATGTAGGTAGCGTGCCGACGGCGATCACATCGACCTTGGAACCATTCCCGACGCGCATCGTCACCTCGTCCTTCGCCAGTCTCCGCTTATTCCGCAGCTCCTGCTGTGAGTTACAAATATGAGCAACGGCACCGGTATCAAATACCCAGGAGTTACTACGAGTACTGGTAAGGTGCACATCAATTACATGTATATCAAATATACCTTTAGTGTTGCCGGCCTTCTTGTCCGCTAAGTATTTGGGGCAGTTCCGCTTCCAGTGACCCTTCCCTTTGCAATAAAAGCACTCAGTCTCAGGATTGGGTCCATTCTTTGACTTCTTCCCGGCAACTGGCTTACCGGGCGCGGCAACATCTTTGCCGTCCTTCTTGAAGTTTTTCTTACCCTTGCCCTTCTTGAACTTGGTGGTTTTATTGACCATCAACACTTGATGTTCTTTCTTGATTTCTACCTCTACCGACTTCAGCATTGAAAATACTTCAGGAATAGTTTTCACCATCCCCTGCATATTGTAGTTCATCACAAAGCTCTTGTAGCTCGGTGGGAGCAACTGAAGGATTCTGTCAATGACCGCCTCGTCCGGGAGGTTAATGTCCAGCTGGGACAGGCGGTTGTGCAACCCAGACATTTTGAGTATGTGCTCACTGACAGAACTATTTTCCTCCATCTTACAACTATAGAACTTGTCGGAGACTTCATATCTCTCGACCCGGGCATGAGCTTGGAAAACCATTTTCAGCTCCTCGAACATCTCATATGCTCCGTGTTGCTCAAAACGCTTTTGGAGCCCCGGTTCTAAGCTGTAAAGCATGCCGCACTGAACGAGGGAGTAATCATCAGCACGTGACTGCCAAGCATTCATAACGTCTTGGTTCTCTGGGATGGGTGCTTCACCTAGCGGTCGTTCTAGGACATATGCTTTCTTGGCAGCTATGAGGATGATCCTCAGGTTCCGGACCCAGTCCGTATAGTTGCTGCCATCATCTTTCAGCTTGGTTTTCTCTAGGAACGCGTTGAAGTTCATGTTGACATGAGCGTTGGCCATTTGATCTACAAGACATATTTTGCAAAGATTTTAGACTAAGTTCATGATAATTAAGTTCATCTAATCAGATTATTTAAAGAACTCCCACTCAGATTTGACATCCCTCTAGTCATCTAAGTGTTACATGATCCGAGTCGACTAGGCCGTGTCCGATCATCACGTGAGACGGACTAGTCATCATCGGTGAACATCTCCATGTTGATCGCATCTTACATACGACTCATGTTCGACCTTTCGGTCTCTGTGTTCTGAGGCCATGTCTGTACATGCTAGGCTCGTCAAGTTAACCTAAGTGTTTTTGCATGTGTAAAACTGTCTTACACCCGTTATATGTGAACGTAGGAATCTATCATACCCGATCATCACGTGGTGCTTCGAAACGACGAACTTTAGCAACGGCGCACAGTTAGGGGGAACACTTTCTTGAAAATATTATAAGGGATCATCTTATTTACTACCGTCGTTCTAAGTAAACAAGATGCATAAACATAATAAACATCACATGCAATTATATAGTAGTGACATGATATGGCCAATATCATATAGCTCCTTTGATCTCCATCTTCGGGGCTCCATGATCATCTTCGTCACCGGCATGACACCATGATCTCCATCATCATGATCTCCATCATCGTGTCTCCATGAAGTTGCTCGCCAACTATTACTTCTACTATTATGGCTAACGGTTTAGCAATAAAGTAAAGTAATTACATGGCGTTAAATCATTGACACGCAGGTCATACAATAATTAAGACAACTCCTATGGCTCATGCCGGTTGTCATACTCATTGACATGCAAGTCGTGATTCCTATTACAAGAACATGATCTCATACATCACAATATATCATTCATCATTCATCACAACTTTTGGCCATATCACATCACAAAGCAATTGCTGCAAAAAACAAGTTAGACGTCCTCTAATTGTTGTTGCATCTTTTACGTGGCTGCAATAGGGTTCTAGCAAGAACGTTTTCTTACCTACGAATAACCACAACGTGATTTGTCAACTTCTATTTACCCTTCATAAGGACCCTTTTCATCGAATCCGCTCCAACTAAAGTGGGAGAGACAGTCACCGCTAGCCACCTTATGCAACTAGTGCATGTCAGTCGGTGGAACCTGTCTCACGTAAGCGTATGTGTAAGGTCGGTCCGGGACACTTCATCCCACAATACCGCTGAAGCAAAATAAGACTAGTAGTGGCAAGAAAGTTGAAAACATCTACGCCCACAACAGATTTGTGTTCTACTCGTGCAATAGAGAACTACGCATAGACCTAGCTCATGATGCCACTGTTGGGGAACGTTGCATAAAATAAAAAAATTCCTACGTTCACCAAGATCAATCTATGAGTTCATCTAGCAACGAGAGAGAGGAGTGCATCTACATACCCTTGTAGATCGCGAGCGGAAGCATTCAAGAGAACGAGGTTGAGGGAGTCGTACTCGTCGTGATCCAAATCACCGGAGATCCTAGCGCCGAACGGACGGCACCTCCGCGTTCAGCACACGTGCGGTCAGCGTGATGTCTCCTCCTTCTTGATCCAGCAAGGGGGAAGGAGAGGTTGATGAAGATCCAGCAGCACGACGGCGTGGTGGTGGATGCAGCAGGGTTCCGGCAGGGCTTCGCCAAGCGACTACGGGAGGAAGAGGTGTAGCAAGGGGGGAAGGGAGGCGCCGGGTGTTAGGGTGCGGATGCCCTCCCACCCCCCCTCTTTATATAGGGACCCCAGGGGGGAGCCGGCCCTAGGAGATGGGATCTCCTAGGGGGGCGGCGGCCAAGGGGGGAGACTTGCCCCCCAAGGCAAGTGGAGGCGCCCCCTCCCCTAGGGTTCCCAACCCTAGGCGTAGAGGGGGGGCCCAGGGGGGCGCACCAGCCCACCAGGGGCTGGTTCCCCTCCCACTTCAGCCCATGGGGCCCTCCGGGATGGGTGGACCCACCCGGTGGACCCCCGGGACCCTTCCGGTGGTCCCGGTACAATACCGGTGAACCCTGAAACTTTCCCGATGACCGAAACTCGACTTCCCATATATAATTCTTTACCTCTGGACCATTCCGGAACTCCTCGTGACGTCCGGGATCTCATCCGGGACTCCGAACAACTTTCGGTTTGCTGCATACTAATATCTTTACAACCCTAGCCTCACTGAACCTTAAGTGTGTAGACCCTACGGGTTCGGGAGACATGTAGACATGACCGAGACGGCTCTCCGGTCAATAACCAACAACGGGATCTGGATACCCATGTTGGCTCCCACATACTCCTCGATGATCTCATCGGATGAACCACGATGTCGAGGATTTAAGCAACCCCGTATACAATTCCCTTTGTCAATCGGTACGTTACTTGCCCGAGATTCGATCGTCGGTATCCCAATACCTCGTTCAATATCGTTACCGGCAAGTCACTTTACTCGTACAGTAATGCATGATCCCGTGACCATACACTTTGTCACTCTGAGCTCATTATGATGATGCATTACCGAGTGGGCCCAGAGATACCTCTCCGTCATACGGAGTGACAAATCCCAGTCTTGATCCGTGTCAACCCAACAGACACTTTCGGAGATACCTGTAGTGCACCTTTATAGTCACCCAGTTACGTTGTGACGTTTGGTACACCCAAAGCACTCCTACGGTATCCGGGAGTTACACGATCTCATGGTCTAAGGAAAAGATACTTGACATTGGAAAAGCTCTAGCAAACGAACTACACGATCTTTGTGCTATGCTTAGGATTGGGTCTTGTCCATCACATCATTCTCCTAATGATGTGATCCCGTTATCAATGACATCCAATGTCCATAGGAAACCATGACTATCTGTTGATCAACGAGCTAGTCAACTAGAGGCTCACTAGGGACATATTGTGGTCTATGTATTCACACGTGTATTACGATTTCCGGATAATACAAATATAGCATGAATAAAAGATAATTATCATGAACAAGGAAATATAATAATAATCCTTTTATTATTGCCTCTAGGACATATTTCCAACAAACCCTAGATGGGTTTGGGCGCCCCACCCCTAGGAAACTTGCCCCCAACCCGGGAGGGGCGGCTGCCCTAGGGGAGGCGCCCCCACCTCTCCTGGTTACGTGAGAGGGGTTGGGAGGGGCGCACATCCCCTTAGTGGGCTGGTGTGCCCCCTCCCCTTGGCCCATAAGGCCCCCCAACGCTTGCCGGGGCCTCCGAAACACCTTTCGGTCATGATGGTTGTCACCCGGTACTCCCAGAACAATTCCAGACTCCAATACCCTTCGTCCAATATATCTATCTTCACCTCCGGACCATTCCGGAGTTCCTCATCACGTCCGGGATCTCATCCGGGACTCCGAACAACCTTCGGTAACCACATACTATTTCCCATAACAACTCTAGCGTCACCGAACCTTAAGTGTGTAGACCCTACGGGTTCGGGAACCATGCAGACATGACCGAGACGTTCTCCGGCCAATAACCAACAGCGGGATCTGGATACCCATGTTGGCTCCCACATGTTCCACGATGATCTCATCGGATGAACCACGATGTCGGGGATTCAAGCAATCCCGCATACAATTCCCTTTGTCAATCGGTACGTTACTTTCCCGAGATTCGATCGTCGGTATCCCAATACCTCGTTCAATCTCGTTACCGGCAAGTCACTTTACTCATTCCGTAATGCATGATCCCGTGACTAACTACTTAGTCACATTGAGCTCATTATGATGATGCATTACCGAGTGGGCCCAGAGATACCTCTCCGTTACACAGAGTGATAAATCCCAGTCTTGATTTGTGCCAACCCAACAGACACTTTCGGAGATACCCGTAGTGCACCTTTATAGCCACCCAGTTATGTTGTGACGTTTGGCACACCCAAAGCATTCCTACGGTATCCGGGAGTTGCACAATCTCATGGTCTAAGGAAATGATACTTGATATTCAGAAAAGCTTTTAGCAAACGAACTACACAATCTTGTGCTATGCTTAGGATTGGGTCTTGTCCATCACATCATTCTCCTAATGATGTGATCCCATTATCAATCACATCCAATGTCCATGTCAGGAAACCATGACCATCTATTGATCAACGAGCTAGTCAACTAGAGGCTCACTAGGGACATGTTGTGGTCTATGTATTCACACATGTATTACGGTTTCTAGTTAATACAATTATAGCATGAACAATAGACAATTATCATGAACAAGGAAATACAATAATAACCATTTTATTATTGCCTCTAGGGCATATTTCCAACAGCCATATCCTTCATGGGAAAGATATCTTCAAAGAAAGTCGCATCATTCAACTCCATGATCGTACCGACATGCATGTCAGGTATCTCAGATTTTACAACCAAGAATCTATAACCAATGCTATGAAAAGCATATCCCAGGAAAACGCAATCCACAGTCTTTGGTCCAAGCTTCCGCTCCTTTGGAATTGGAACATTGACTTTCGCCAAACAACCCCATGTTCGCAGATAAGAGAGTTTTAACCTTTTCTTCTCCCATTCCTCGAATGGAGTTATCTCTTTGTTCTTTGTGGGGACTCGATTTAGGACATGACATGCTGTCAATATCGCCTCCCCCCACCATGCCTTGGAGAGAGCCGATGTGTCTAACATGGCGTTAACCAAATCAGTTAGAGTACGGTTCTTTCTTTCGGCCACCCCATTTGACTGAGGTGAGTAGGGAGGCGTCCTCTCATGGATTATACCATGTTCCGCACAAAAATCATCAAATTCATTGGAAAAATACTCTCCACCACGATCGGACCTAAGCCTCTTGATTTTCCGATCAAGTTGGTTTTCCACTTCAGCTTTATAGATCTTGAAAAAGTTCAAAGCCTCATCCTTAGATTTCAGAAGATACACACGGCAGTATCTAGTGGAGTCGTCAATTAATGTCATGAAATATTTCTTTCCACCTTTTGTCAAAACACCATTCATTTCACATAGATCTGGATGTATAAGTTCTAGTGGTGCAAGATTTCTCTTCTCCGCAGTCACGTGAGACTTACGAGGTTGCTTAGCTTGCACACACACTTGACACTTAGATCCCTTAACAGTGATGAAACTAGGGATTAAGTTTAACTTCGCTAGTCGCAACATGCAACCAAAGTTAACATGACAGAGACGTGAATGCCACACATTTGATTCACTATTGTCGCAAATATGATTAACAACTTTATTTCAAACGTCTGATAAAGATAAACGAAACAGGCCTCCTGACTCATAGCCTTTACCAACAAAGGTTCCATACTTGGATATTACAAATTTATTTGACTCAAAGACAAGCTTGTAGCCATCTCTACACAGAAGAGATCCGCTAACAAGATTTTTATTGATGGAGGGGACATAATGCACGTTCTTCAGCCGCGCGATCTTCCCCGAAGTAAACTTCAGATCGACCGTGCCAACACCACGAACAGAAGCACTTGAACCGTTTCCCATTAGCACGGTTGAAGTCCCCGCGGTCTGATAAGACGAAAATATGGAAATATCACCGCATACATGCACATTAGCACCCGTGTCAATCAACCAATCAGGAGAATGACATACTGAAAGAATAGTGGGAAATATACCATACCCAACATCCTTCATGTCAATGTCTCCGATGACAACATTAGCCGTCTTGCCGCCTTTCCCAGGATGACGCTTGTCATAGCGATTAGGACAACTAGGAGCCCAATGATTAGGATCTCCACACACATGACAAGCACCTTTCTTCTTGTCACTCTTCTTCTTGAAGTTCGTGTGTTGTACAGTCTTGTTCTTCCCATCAAACTTTGCTTTACCATCAAGCTTGCCCTTGTTCTTGAACTTGTGGGACTGGAAGTTTTTCTTCTGTACCAGATTGGCACTAGATCCTCCCTCAATACCTCGAGCACGTGTGTCCTTTGCTCTCGCCTTTTCTTCCACATCAAGAGTACCAATGAGATCCGGGACGGAAAACTCCTGTCTCTTATGCTTCAGTAAGGTAGCAAAGTTCCTCCACGAAGGAGGAAGCTTAGTGATGATACCCCTGGCAACAAACTTGTCCGGTAGGATACAATTGAAGTGCTCAAGTTCTCTAGCAAATGACTGTATCTCATGAACCTGCTCAACCACGGAGCGCTCTTCAGTCATCCTGTAATCATAGAATTGCTCCATGATGTACAGCTCAGTGCCGGCATCCGAGACCCCAAACTTGGCCTCGAGTGCGTCCCACATATCTTTTCCATTGTCAATTGACACATAAGCATCAACTATGTTCTCACCAAGAACACTCAAGAGAGCAGCCTTGAACAAGGTATCCATTTTCTGAAAAGCTTGTGCATGTTGGGCATCTTGCTCTCCTTCAGGTTTGCCAAGAGTGGCGTCATAGCAACTCATGGTTTGAAACCATAAGACTGCTCTCACGCGCCACTCTTATAGTGGATACCCTCAAACATAGGAGGTCTCATGGAAGCAGCAAAACCATTTGAGGTAAATTGCCTATAATAAGGTTTTTGGATTGTTGGAAATATGAGGAATTTACCGAATGATTTTATTAACAGAAATAGTAGATAAAACATGACTAGTATAGCAGTGATAAAACAAGTCATGCAATTTGACAAAGTGAAGGTAAATAACATCTGCATATATGAGCTAGAAAGGATCATCTCTCGAGCAGACAGTAGATCAAGATGCATATATGAGGTAGATCCTAACATGTGTAGGGTAAACACTAGAAGAAAGAACTGTGGCAGGACCTTTGACAGGAAAAACAAGAACACGTACTGGACAGCAGCCGGAGCAGAGGCACTGGACTTGGGGTCGGTGTCCTCCATGTCGTTGAGGAGGTTGTCGACGTCGGGGAAGTAGTCGTCAGAGTCCGGGGCGTCCGTGACGAAGAAGTCAGTAGTCGCGCAGAGTGCTCCCAAAAAACCTTATCACCCTTCTCCCTTACAGGACTCAAAAGGTGCGGTTTCGGAGGCCTACTGTCCTGACCTGCGGTGCACGCCGCAAGCCGGGATGGGGAAGAACGTAGCAGCAGCGCAGTGCTCAGGAACTTGTGGCGAGAGGAGGAAGAGATTCTGGTGCGTCTCTCTGAGAGGAGCGACCTCCCTTTTATAGGCGCAAGAGAAGGAGGCGAGAGGCTGCGCCGGGAGCTGAAGGGAACGCGGGAGACGAAACGAACAGGCAGACATCGGCTCGGCTCATTCCCGCAACCCGCGGCGCATCGTGACGAGGCGTGGCGTGGCGAGGCGAGCAGCGGAGGAGGAGCGCGCGTGGATGTCCCTCTTGTTCTCATGCTCATACAAGTGGGGAAAGAACCTCCCTTATAAGGAGGTCCAACTCCCACTCAACTAGCAATGTGGGACTAAACATTAGTAGTATCCCTTGCCTCGCACAAATGGGCTAAGTGGGCCTCTAGGATTTATTTAGGAATTTCTGAAATAATTATTGGGCTGTCCCAAAATAGACTAAATTCCAGCACCTGCCCCCAGCGAGATCCGCGGGTCACAACACCACGCAGGTTGCATTGCAGCTCCATCGTCGCAGACCAGAGATGGCATCCTCCATCCAGCTAGATGGCACCTGCGTGATGGTTGTTCGGGCATTTGCAAACCTCCCCCATCTTTGATTCTGGTTTGCGAAAGTTCAAATGTGCGCACTGCGGGCGTTTGATGCACGTCGTTGGATGACAACAAGTGTCTGGTCCAAACGTTTTGATGCAGAGCGTTGGAGATGCCTTTTACACGGTGAGAATCTTACATGTTTCTTAGTGAGTTTTATAACGAAAAATGTCAAACGGAAACCAAGCTCCATGGAGGCCTTAATTTGGGAAGTTCAAATTCAAACATTTGAATTTCATTTTTTTTGAAAAAATACACATATACATAGCGACATAATGTACATGTGTGTGAATTTTTGGGTCAAATTATGTTAAAAATAAGAGCTACAAAAAAAAGAAATCTGGGCCTTTTTATCATATGTCTTGTTCATCCTTAAAGTCCATGATTTTTCTTGTGCAGCTCGCAATTCAAGGTATTTCATCCTCAAATTTTGCACACATGCACATTACATCCTCATATACATGTGTGTGTGTTTTCAGAATTTTTTGGAAGTGAAATATTTTATTTTTTTATTTTTTGAAATTAAAGTCTTCATGAAGCTTGGTCTTTAAAATGCCCTACTTGTTTGTATGAATGTATTTCCACATGGATCCCTTGGTGCGTGTCAGACCCGCGGCAAGTGTTAGATGAGAAACAGTATGTTTGGCATTATCGGAATCGCCCCAGCCGTCAATCGGCCATCCAACGGTCGCCAGAGGTACTTACCGCTTCGCGGGCTGCCGTTGTCTGTGAGCCGTCGATCTTCAGATGGACGCGCCGCGTGCGAGTGGTTGTTCAAAAGTTACTGTACCTTGCTGAATCTGCTGTTTTCATGCTTTTGCACTTTCTGTAGCCTTCTTAAGCCGCTCCGCTTGTGGAGAGAGGCAGATTATTGTAATTCCGGGTTGTGCCCTTGGAGCCGCCGTGTTCCGGCTGGCTAACCCTAGCTGAAAATCCTCCAGATCTGGAATGAGAATCCTCCAACTTCCCGTGCAAATCAGTGTTTTTCCTCTGTTTTTCTGAATTCTAGCGACAGTCCTTAGTTCGATCCTGTCAAGTGGTAATCAGAGCCAGGTTATTGCCCTCGGCGGTGGCGAATTGGGGCCAGATCCGATCTGGATGCGGGCTGAAGGCGGCGGTGAGCAGCAGGGAGGCGTACGGCGGTGGTAGATCGATCGATAGCAAGGAGGTTTGCGGCGGAGGTTTCTGAATAACACCTCTTCAGAGTAAAATCCCACCCAACCCACCCTTCTAGTGCTACTCTCTCGGCAGCGTACAGGTAGCGACACGGGAGATCTGGTCGGTGAGGTCTGGTTACTGGGACACCGGACGTAAAATCCCTCCTCTCCCACCCAGAAGCTGACGACGAGTGTTCTTGCAGGCTGATCATTTCTGTTAGTCAACATGTCAAAACCTGAAGACACTATCGATACTGGCGCTCTGGAATTGGAATCCTTGTAATTGGACATCAAGACGTTGCGTCAAGACAGGGAAGAGGACAAGAAAGAATTCTATGAATTCACGGCGTCAGTCAACAAGAATTTTGCCAGCATCCAGCGCAATTTTCACAAGATTCAAGCCAGTCTACGAAAGCTTACTGACAGCACTTGCAGCGATGAGGATGAGGAACAGGAAGAACCTCCATCTGCACAAGCGAGTAACCATGCTACTCCCCAGACTGTGCTCCAGGAAGACCCAAGCAACTGCCAAGCAACCATCTTGCAGCATACAAAGTAGCTGGATCGGCTGTGTTAGTGGATAAGGTGACTGGCAAAGAACTGAACTTGGATGGGACGCCAAAAGGGCCCTACAGGCACCCCAACCATGTTACCAACAAACAGGAAGTGCTCACACCACAAAACCAGCAGGACAATGTTGCCAGACAAATACTAACTGTGGAAGAAATACCTGAAGAAGCAGTTTTCAGAAGAGAAAATATTAGAAACAGATCTCACACACCTGATGTCAGAAGAAACATTCTCTCTGTAAAACCTACAAAACTGAACATTGTTGAATTTGAGGGTAGTGATGCTGATTCTTGGATCCAAAATGTGGAACAGTACTTCTCCTCTGCTAGAACTCCTATTGAGCAAATGACAGAAATTGTTGTTTCCTACCTGAAAGGAGAAGCTATGCAGTGGTGGAGAGGGACTGGCTTTCTGGTACACAATATGCCTTGGCATAGATTCTGCAAACACCTAACTAAACGATTTGCTACCACTTCAGTCTGTGAGAATGTGAAAGCTTTTCATCAACTGTCATAAACTGGGACTGTAACACAGTACATCACCTCCTTTGAGCAGCAAATGAACTTAATGAGAAGGGATAATCCTCCACTTCCATATGATTACTACATGCATAGTTTCATTTTTGGGTTACACCCCTACATTCAAAGCCATCTTGAGTGTTTGGAACCAACAACTCTACAGAAAGCAATGTGGTTTGCTAGAAGAATGGAAAAATTTGCTCCTCCTCCTCCCCCTTCCAGAGTTGTTACTCCCTTCTACAAGAAACAAACAGTGGTGGAGTCTGCAAAACCACACACTCCCAGCAACAATACTGCTGCCACTGTAATCCAACAAGAAAGAGAGAAAGGAATTTGCTACAAGTGCAGGGAACCTTGGTTTCCAGGACATAAACAGGTTTGCAAGATGTCACAGAAAGCCCAGATCCAAGCCTTGCAACAACAAACTGAAGGAAATCCTGAAGTGATTTATATTGTGGATGTTGAGGAAGAACATTCAGAAAATGAAGAGGAAGAGTCTGACAATGCTCAGTTGAAAATCTCCATGCATGCTGCTCATGGACAACCTGAGGATAAACCTACACACACTTTCTCTTTACTGGTCCAAATTGGCAGTACTACTGCTCTGGCACTACTTGATAGTGGGAGCACTACCACTTTCTTGTCCCCAGAAATAGCTCTAAAAGCTGGTTGTGTGATCTCACCAGTAAAGCAGGTGAATGTCACTGTTGCAAATGGGGGGCAAACTTGCCAGTGATTTTGCATGTTTCAAAACAGAATACTCCATCCAAGGACACAACTTTTCTTCAGATTTCAGAGTTCTTAAGCTGTGTGGTTATGATATGATCTTAGGGGCTGATTGGATGTATACACACAGTCCAGTCACCTTTGATCTACCTGAAAGGGAACTCATAATTAAGTTGATCTCTGGAGAAGGATCACTTTCCATGATGAAACATTGCCCAACAGTCCTTGCACTCCCATACTTCAGGATATGGAACATATCCTTGAAGATATGTTGTCTGGAGCATTAATGTGGATGCAACCAGTACAACTGTTTGAAAACAAAGAGCAAGTGCATAAACCAGAGGTGGACAAACTGTTGGAAGTATTCCAAGACATTTTCCAAGAACCCACAACAATGCCCCCCCAAGAGGGACTGTGACCATGCAATTAACTTGGAACCTGGAGCCCCTGTAGTAAATCAGAGGAATTACAGAATGCCATACAATCAGAAAAATGCCTTGGAGAACATAACAAAGAACTGATTGCAAAAGGAATAATAAGACTGAGCAACAATCCATACTCTTCACCTTCTATTTTAGTAAGGAAAAGAGATATGACTTGGAGACTGTGCATAGATTACAGAAAACTCAACCTGCACACTATCAAAAACAAATACCCAATTCCTATGATTGAGGATTTGCTTGATGAACTCCATGGAGCATGTATCTTCACAAAAATTGATTTGAGAAGTGGATATCATCAAATAAGAATGAAAGAGGAAGATATTGAGAAAACTGCTTTCAGCACTCATATAGGACTGTTTGAATTCCTTGTTATGCCTTTTGGAGTGACAAATGGACCTCCATCCTTCCACCAGTTAATGCATTCTGTTCTTGGGCACTTACTAAGAAAGCGTGTCTTATTTTTCTTTGATGACATCCTCATTTTCAGCAAGTCATACAAGGAACACTTGGAACATTTGCAGCTAGTATTTGAAGCTTTGAGGAAGCACCAACTTTATGCAAAAATTTCTAAGTGCACCTTTGCTCAAGATAGAGTGGAATATTTGGGCTATGTTATTACTGCTGCAGGAGTTTCTACTGACCCAGCAAAGGTAGAAGCAATAGTTCAATGTCCCACTCCTGAAAATGTCACACATTTAAGGAGTTTTCTGGGACTGGCAGGCTACTACAGAAGATTTATCAAAAATTATGGTATAACTTGCAAACCACTTTTGAAGCATTAAAGAAGGATGGGTTTAAATGGGAGGAAGCTCAAGAAAATGCTTTCAGACAACTGAAACAACACATGACCTCTGCTCCTATCTTAGCAATGCCTAATTTCTCAATTCCTTTTGTCCTGGAAGCTGATGCTTCAGGTTATGGCATTGGAGCTGTGTTGATGCAAAGGGACAGCCCATTGCTTTCCTAAGCAAAGCTATTGGACCAAAAGCTGCAGGATGGTCAACTTATGACAAGGAAGCACTGGCAATCATTGAAGCAATCAAACAGTGGAAGCACTATTTTGCTGCATCTTCCATCATCATTAGAACTAATCAACAAAGTCTAAAACATATTCAAGAACAAAAGCTCACAGAAGGAATACAACACAAATTGCTCATCAAACTTCTGGGATATAAATTCAGAGTGGAGTACAAAAAAGGAAAAGAAAATAAAGTTGTTGATGCTCTTTCTAGAGTTAAATATGCTATATCTGCCCTACTGTCCAGTGCAGCCATTCCTGCTTGGATAACTGAGGTGGTAAAAAGCTATGAAGAAGATCCAAAATGCTCTGAATTAACTGCCCAACTGGCCATTGCCCCAACAGGACCCCACCTTATACACTTACAAGTGGAGTTCTCAGGTACAAAGGAAAAATCCTTGTTGGCACTCACACTGACCTCAGGAAATCTCTCCTCACTTCTTAACATGCTTCTGAACTGGGAGGGCACTCAGGAGAAAGAGCTACTTATCACAGGCTCAAAATTTTATTCACCTGGCCAGGAATGAGACAAGATGTGAAATCTTTTGTTCAGCAATGCCATGTCTGCCAACTCAACAAAGCTCATCACAATCCATACCCAGGGTTGCTACAACCTTTGCCAGTGCCAGATTTTGCTTGGACACATATCAGCATGGATTTTGTGGAAGGGCTCCCTCTTTCTCACCACAAAAAGCTCATCCTTGTAGTGGTGGACAGGTTTACCAAATATGCCCATTTCATAGCTATGAAACACCCCATCTCTGTCCAGACAGTAGCTCAAGCTTTCACTGATCATGTTTTCAAGTTGCATGGACTGCCAACAGTGACTGTAACTGACAGAGATAAAATCTTCACAAGTAACTTGTGGCAAAGGTTATTCACTACAATGGGAGTAAAATTGCACCTCAGCACCTCCTACCACCCTCAAACTGATGGGCAAACTGAAAGAGTAAACCAATGCCTGGAGAACTACTTGAGGTGGATGGCTTTCTCTCAACCAACTAAGTGGTACAAGTGGCTATCCATGGCTGAGTGGTGGTATAACACCAGTTTCCACACCTCTCTGAAGATGACACCATTTCAAGCTCTTTATGCAAAACCTCCCCCACAAATAGCAGAACTTATGCTTCCTCCAGCAGAAGGTGAAGATCAACAAGCAGAAACGGACAGAGATTCCATTGCTGCTCAAATCAAGGACAATCTCCTCAGAGCTCAGGAAAGAATGAAGTTCTATGCTGATAAAAAGAGGTTTGATCGACAGCTTGAAGTGGGTGATATGGTATATGTGAAGCTGCAACCATATCGACATACCAGCCTGAGCATCCATAGGTTTCTCAAGCTACACTCCAAATACTACGGGCCCTTCAAAGTTCTGCAGAAAATTGGCCAAGTTGCTTATAGACTCTTGCTGCCAGACGATTGCCAACTACACCCCACCTTTCACATCAGTCAGTTGAAGAAGCATATAGGACCTGATGCAGTCCCAAACCCCAAGCTTCCACTATTAGATGATTAGGGCCATATATTGATCAAACCTGAAACCCTGCTGGAAAGGAAACTGATTCCACGAGTCCAAGGTGATATCAGCATACCGGTGGTACAATGGTGGATCAAATGGGTCAACTTGCCGGTGGAGAACGCTACTTGGGAAGACGCAGCTTTCATTCAAAAGGTTTTTCCCGATTTTCAGCCTTGAGGGCAAGTCTGATCTCGTCAGGGGGGGGATTGTCAGACCCGCGGCAAGTGTTAGATGAGAAACCGTACGTTTGGCATTGTCGGAATCGCCCCAGCCGTCGATCGGCCATCCAACGGTCGCCAGGGGTACTTACCGCTTCGCGGGCTGCCGTTGTCTGTGAGCCGTCGATCTTCAGATGGACGCGCCGCGTGCGAGTGGTTGTTCTAAAGTTATTGTACCTTGCTGAACCTGTCGTTTTCATGCTTTTGCACTTTCTGTAGCCTTCTTAAGCCGCTCCGCTTGTGGAGAGAGGCAGATTATTGTAATTCCGGGCTTTGCCCTTGGAGCCGCCGTGTTCCGGCTGGCTAACCCTAGCTGAAACTCCTCCAAATCTGGAATGAAAATCCTCCAACTTCCCGTGCAAATTAGTGTTTTTCCTCTGTTTTTCTGAATTCTAGTGATAGTCCTTAGTTCGATCCTGTCAGTGCGTTTGGCCTGAATATGTGTCGCCCATCTCCAGTCTAATAGGAGTAGATTTTATTTTTCCTTTTCACCGTATGGGTTGTTTCTATTGTGGTACAGTGGTCTCGGTTTTGACGGGAGGTCCGCAGCGCATGAAGTCAAACGTCTCACAGTGCTGTGGCTTGTGACGTTTTTGCGCTTGGCGAATGGCGGACAGAGCGGACTGCGGCCTCCGGAGTCCGGAGAGGGAGACGTACAGGTGCGCCGCATCCATACATATCGTGGCTCTGTTCTGTTGAGCTGTTGAGCAAAAGCCTCGACTGGTCCGTGCGTCCACGCCACAAACCGGAGGGTACGTGCTCCTGCCACCTAGGAGGCGTCCTGCCTGTACTTTTGTAGCCAAAAGGAGAGAAAAACGAGACGATCTTTTGGTTGGTAGCCACGACGCGGACGGCGAGCTCAACTGAAAGAAAGAGCAACGGCACGGGGCCGTGGCGGGTGCTCGCTGAGTCCCTGTCACGGAAGTGTTTTTTTTTGCGGAAACTGTCACGGGAGATTTCGACGTTTCTTCTACCTCCTTTTTATGTGCCCACATGACGAGATATTGCTTAGCAAGCTGCTACAGTTAATGAGTATTGTATGTTATCCTACTGCGATTCGATTAATCAGTATTTTCTTTATGTAATTATGCTGTCCTGCTTACGCTAAATCAAGTGGCCCGGAGGGCGAGACCATGGCACACCGGCATTTGTCAGCCGGTCCAAAGCGTACACACTCCGTTGAGCACAGAAAGACCGAGTCACCGGTGCCAACCCAGAACCCAGAACCCTAACCCCTAACCCTTTTTAAGGTCCCCATCGATAAAGGTGACAAGATGTCCTACGTGACAGCCCGCGTGTGGCAAACGGGAGCTGCTGTCGCAAATTCAAGAAAATTCATAAAATAAAAAAAAAGAATTGAAAAAAATATTTTCTAATTCAGAAAATCTCAAACAATGTTCGCGAATTTAATTTTTTTTACAAAATCAATAAATATTCATGAATTTCAAAAAGGTTTGTGAAATTTTAAAAGTGCGTGTAAATTTTAAAATTTTCCATAAATTTACAAAAATATTGATGAATTTAAAAAATAAGAAAGCAAAATGAAAAGAAAGAAGAAGAAAGCACCCGCCATGCCTAGTTTGTTGTTGTTTTCTCCTACCGTGGCTACCTAGTTTGTTATTTTATTTTTTTTGCTTGCTCCCTCAGTGTAAGTTTCGTTAGCTGTATTTTTCTTATGTTTGTTTATTGGTTGGACCAGTCCCGTTTTATTGGTATTTTTTCTCCCTATTGTTTTGTTTTCTTCACCATTTTTTTCTTTCTTTCTAACTTCATTTTTCTTTGTTTCCTTATTGGATTTCTTCGTTTATTTCTTGGTTTTCACTGTTTATATTTTTTGCAACAGGTTTTTCTTTGTTTTTCTTCCTGTTTTCGTTGGTTTCTTTGTTTTTCTTTCTTTCTCTGCTGGTTTCCACTCAAGTGCATTGCTTTTTTTTTGGTTTTATATATTTCTTCGGTTCTCCTTGTTTCTTTCTCGGTTTCCTTTCTTTCTTTTACTTTGTTTATTTGTAAATTTTCAGTGACTTTCTCTTTCTCTTGTTGACTAGAGCTGGATTTCTTTTAACACATCTCTACTTACTTCAGCACACAATATACATTCCTGGTATAAACATGATTTATTATTTAATACATGTTGAACATTTTTTAATACACAATGTACATTTTTCTTTACATATATGATTTTATGACTTTTTTATACATGGTCAAATTTTTAAAAATACACATTGAACATTTGATGACACAAATATTTTTTTCACTTTGCATGATTATTTTTAAAAATTCATAGACATTTTTTGTAAACACTTGAACATTTATTTAAAATTCGCATACAGTTTTTAATGTCAATAAACATGTTTTTACCTATGCAGTCCTTTCTTTACATTGTGTAAACATTTTATGTGTCGATGTCGAACATTTTTTCCAATACATGATTAACATTTTATCCAGATATATATTTTGATGTCAACTTCTTTTCATACACATTCCACGTTTCACGTATACACCTGGAATTTTTTATATACATGTTTAACATTATATTTAAACTAATATTTGTTTATGTCTGCCATTTCCCATACATATTGTAAGTTTTTTTTGTATACATCAGGAATATTTTTTATATAGATTTTTATCATTTTTCATTTAAATGATAACATTCTTTCAAACATATTTTTTGACGTCTACTTTTATAAACATTGCATATTTTTTGTATACATCATGAACATTTTTCTATAAAGATTACTAAGGTTGTTGACATATGTGATTTATATTTTTTAAACTTAAATTTAAAATGATTTTTATAATAGATGTAATTAGAATATTTCAAAATATAAGAAAAATAAAGCAAAAATGAAACTTAAAATGTAAACAAATGGATAAAAAAGGAGCACTAAAGGCCTATGATCCATGATGGACCGGCCCTTTTTGCGGCTGCTTGAAATGAGACGTACCTATTGTCTCGCGCTCTCTCCTCTAATCCCAACTCGACACGGCTGGACGGGTTAGTGTTCTTCTGATGCTGCAAATTGAATGCAGATTTGCAATGGCTAAAGAAAGGACGGAAGATATGTGACGCTTACCAGCTCGGGGGCGTTCTTGAGGAGCTCAAGTGTGGCACACACGGTGATGGGAACCCTGACGGCCACCATCTTGATCCTCCAATAATCTAGAGAATAGGTAGCCAAGAGTTCATAACTCTGTCCAAACTTCAAAAATCATGAAGGATTGCGCTTATTCGCTGCTCATACAAAAAGGACGCCCATATCCACCACAAGTGTGGCATAATAGGTATTCACCCACACATCATGTGTGGCATGAGCGGGAGGCAGCCCACACGGCATGTGTGTAAACGAACAGTAGAATTGTTCACACGTGTGGGCGTAGTTACTTCGTCCACACATCCAACAAGTACTACTCATCCTCATTTCGCGCGTGTGGCGCGAAGCAAATATGCCCACACGTCCTGGCGTAGCTACAATAGGTACTCGCGGGATGGCAATTTAGTTGCCGTCCGGGATGGCAGATGTAGTTATCCGGGATGGCAAATATGGTTGTAAAAGCATGACAACTCTCTCTATTTTGGTTAATTATAGTTGACATGTCTAATTTATGGTAGTTGACGCGTGTAATCAAACCATAGTTGTCGTGTGTGATTAACTACTTGCCACATATGGTCAAATAATAGTTGCCATGTGTGTTTACCTAGTTGCCACGCGTGGTTAATCACAGTTGCCATGTATGTTTACCTGATTGCCACGTACACGCAAGTGCAGTTGCCATCTAGCAAACGAATCACAGTTGTCATGTGTGTTTACCTAGTTGCCATGTACGCGCAACTTCAGTTGCCATCCAACAACGTATGACTGTCGTGTGGGCGAAAAGCAGTTCGCTCACACGCGCGTGAACTAGGTGATGATTGTGTGGGCAGAAACTAGTTCGCCACACAGCACAGCTAGCAACCGCGTGCTGTGGGGCGTATTGGCGACCTCTCCAACGCCCACACACCGGCCTTGTCCTACGTGGCACGCAAAACCTGCCTCGGCGTGTCAAGATTCGTGCAAACTTAACTGAACGGTGATCCAGGTGTGTGGGTGAGTTGCAATGTTGCCACACGTGTGAGCCTTAGTATTTTCGTACAAAAATACATGTAAGTCTCTATCCGTTGCCAAGTCTAATTACAATAAGGGAGGCATAATCGCACCCGTGATACTTATCGCAGCAGGCGATGCATATCAGTGGCGGGCGGCGAATAAGGGCGGCGACCCTTGAACCGAGCCGCTAATGGCCCAGCTCACTCTGGCGCTCAGTTACACAGGTTTGCGTTGCATTTTTTTCTCTTCGGTTTCCAGTTTATTTTTTCTAAAATAATCAACTGTTGGACCTTTTAAACTGATCTAAATAAAAATCATTTTTGAGAATACATATAAATGAATAAATAAAGTGTGTATTAGAAACAGATCGCTGAATATAAAATTATGTCATCATATACGAACAAATGTTACTTATGTATTTGAAAAATATTCATCGTATATTAGAAAATATGTTCATCATATATTAGAAAAAATACAAAAGGGTGAAAAAAATAAAAAAATGTAAAGGAGAACTGCACAGAAAAAGCACACGCGTTTTCTTCACTGAAAAAACCCAACATCCACTGTACGAACGAAAAAAAAAATATGCCAGGGAACAAATGACACCGAGTGTCTCCGTGACCGATCCACGCCAGTCGTCCACACCCCGCCGCGAACTAACGCTGCCAAGCCATGCGCGAGGTCAGCGCCGCCGCCCATCCAAGTCGTCCCGCGCCGGATAGCCAAGAGCGAAGGAGAGGGACACTAGTTGCCGACCACCACAAGGGGCTTTGCCCTGGCGGTGGAGGAGAGAGGGGGCGGAGGTGAGGGAGGGGGCGGCGGCGCCATATGTCGTCCACGGGGGACGACATAGGGGGCAGCTTTTCTCCGGGTCAGGTTATGGCACAAAGGAAACTACTTCACGGCCGACCCTCTAGGTCGCCATAAAAGAAACAAGGGTCTGTCTAGCACATCAAAGTGACTCAATCGAACTAGAAAAAAAAATACTTACACGAATCTTAGCGCAAAATGAAGATAGGAACCATAATAATAACCGGGCGAATAAGGTTTGAAGTACATTATGTAAGCCCCTCAACAAATCAGAAATTTTCCTCCTAAGAAGATCTAGAAATTTTCCTCTTATCAATTCTGCCTAGTGCGCGGACATCGGTCCAGCAACGAACTGCCGGCCGCCGTCCATGTGTTCGAAGAAATCGATCATGTCCCCGTCCTCCATCTCGAGGTCCGCCGGGGCCTTGTTGCCGCGCAACCGTACGTCCTCGAACAGGAAGACGCCGGTGCCGTACGTCACGTCGGGCACCTTGTGGTACCACGCGTCCAGGAGGACCTGGAGCTTGTCCGTCCTGCTCATGGTGTGCCGGAGCACCTTCTCCTGGCTCACCACCTTGATCGTCACCAGCAGGGGCTTCACCGCCGCCTTGGAGTCTCTCCCACTTGGCGGCGACATGGCTTGGAGTTCTGTTGCGTGGAACGGATGCCACGAGGTAGCCTGGATTTATAAAAGTTAGCTTTGATTTGCTTCCTAACAACCGTTTCCAAATCTCAACTCCGATCAATGCGCCCAAGGGAAATCCCTTATTTCTGGGAAATAATCTGGTCTGTATCCAACAAATAAATGTATAGTAGCAAACCCATGAATTTCCCTGGCCAGCAGGGGCCTGCATGCAGCGATCCACTAGGCAAAGTGCATCTAGAGCCCGGCAAATCTCAAATCAGACCCAAGTCCCAACTATGAACTGAGAAGAAAAGGTAAGAGGATCCATGTTAAAACTCCTCCTTTATATTATTTATACCTCTATAAATATAAAAGACCAAAGGGGAAGATCCAAATAATCTTGGCCATCTAACCATGTTAACCAAGCGATCTGATTGCTCCAATGGTGAGCGCTAGAAATCTTTAGCGTGCAATTAATAGCATACGGAATATAATATTTTCCGCTAATCACATAATTAACATGCAATTAAATTCTACCAAATATAAACATGTAATTAATATTCTATAAAAAAAATATCAACATGCAATTAATATTCTATCAAATATCAAAATATCAACGTGCATTGCACGTACTCATTTACTAGTTATACAAAAGGAACAAATCCTACGATCAAAATAGCTCACATTGAAAAATCTTTGCACGATGAAAATCGTGCAAAACATGGATAAAAATAATTTGAATCCAAGGGCCCCTTCTTAGTTGAATGAAATAGTCGTCGAATGAATAAAAAGGTGCAGGTGGAACAAATACAAAAGCTCTTTGGTAAACACTGAAAATCTTAGAAAAACATTAATATAATACTTCTCTACGCATATACAATATGAATAAAAAAATTTAGTTGATACTACTTTTGTAAGTAAACGTATAAAACACTAGCCGAACAAGAAGAAAGGCAAACAACATAGCACTAAGAATAAAACAAAATAAACGAAAGCAAAATTACACACAACATTTGTTTTAATTCAAATAACTCACCATAAAAGAAACCACTGTTCAAACATATGACAAAATAGATACTAATGAGCACTCCCAAAAACCCAGATAATAATGATAATACATGAGCGAAACTAGTTCAAAGAATCTAATATTTTGAGCCGCTCACATCACAAATTTCCTTGAAATAAGATCTAGCAATACAAATTCTGCAAGAGACATATGCTTCAAGTTACAACAACTCCGCCTAGTGCGCAAACATCGACCGACATACTACATAGATCCAACAATGAATGGTCCAGCTCCACCATCTATATGTTCAAAGAAATCAAGCATGTCCCCGTCCTCCATCTCAAGGCCCACCGGGGTCATATTTCTACGCACCCGCAAGCTGTCGTAGAGGAAGACGCCGGTGCCATATGTCACGTTGGGCACCTTGTGGTACCACACGTCCATGAGGACCTTGAGCTTGTCGGTCATCCTCATGGTGTGGTGGACCACCTTCTCCTGGCCCACCACCTTGATTGTCAACATTTGGGGCTTCACCGCCGCCTTCGAGTCCACCTTCTCACGGGCGCCACCGGGCAGCGACATGGCTTCCGTTGTGTACCTGCCTCACTGTATGTGTACACTTTTGCATTATTGTGTGTAGTTACGTTCCGATGCGTGGAAATCGACGGGGTGAGGTGCTTATAAAGGGTATGTACATCTTGAGCCTTAGGTGGTTTGGTCCCCCTTTGATTTCTTCAATCCGATTTGAATCAACTCATATCTGGCGATACGATACGAACAAACAACCCTGTGTGACGGCACGTGGGTGTGGAGGATCATGACATTAATCATGCACCGCTGGCGCATCAACTGATATTATACGAAGGATTTTATGATCAATGACGGGAGAAACACGTGCGGCGGTTAGCTAAATTTTTGGTTCAGATTTTGTACACCCCCTCCCCTCTTATTGGTCTCACAGCCTTGGTACTCACACACAAGGCATATGGAGTGGACATGGATTGCCTATGTCTAGGCTTGCGATCATTGGTGCCACCAGTGCACGTGGCATCCATCGCATGGTGGTGCCCCTGCACCCCTCTCGTGCTTTTGTGTAAAATAAGAATATAGGTGTATGCCGATTCCCTTCCATAAATTCTAAAAACACTAAAGCAAAAAATCAAAATGGAGGAAATATTTCATCATATCCAAAAATGCACAACATGTGCCAAAATCTAGACCCACCACTAATGCAAAAGTATATGGGAGACAGGGCAATCAATAGTGGCTTAACCAAAGCAGAGCATAGACAAATCTCTCCAACTCATCAGTGAAGGAATCTCCCATGCCTCGGTGGCTTCTTTCAGGATTGATCCGGGGAACCAAGTTGCTGATGATGAATCTCATGCACAAAAACTAGGAAATCCGTTCCATTATTCACAATGAATTACATCCAAACTCTTAATTCTTCATTTTGAACCGATTGTGGAAGACTTCACATCCTGCAATGCGAAACAAATATGATTGCAGGACACACTTATGATTTATGGAATTTGGTTGACAAACTATACCAAACAAATGTGGGGAGTGTGGACAAACCCATACCTCATTTCCCCTCTTGAGTTCATAGACTAATGGGCAATATGATTAGCAGCAACATATGTGAAATTCTGAACTCATAAAATGCATATAACGGACAAGAAAACAAGATTAAAAGGAAAACGTCATACTGTGCGGCTGCTACCAAGTCAAAAGCCACATTTGAGAAAAATCTTAATCATTGTTGCATCTAAGAACTCTTTCTATGGTTACCTTTTAAGATAGAGTGTTTGCAACATTGTTTGGAAGAATCGTACACAACAAAAACCAGCATCAATTTAACATATAGGTCATCCTATCACTAAAGTTAATCATAACTTAAAGTAAATTGCACAAGATATAATTATCATGTGCACTTCATTAAATGAATATTGGCAAAAATAATTTTGCCATTGGCTGATTTTTCTGCCTCATTCCCTCCACAGCCATAGAAAAATGCCAAGCAGCCAAAACTGTGTAAACATTCAAAGTCAAAATGATTGCAATTCCTCTGAAAACTTGTGACATACTAATTCTTCTATTTCATTTTTTTGAACCGGCCTTGCAAAAAACTTCCCAACCCGCAATGCAGATGTGATAGACACATCTATGTATTAACTAGATTGAATCCTATTTGATATATGATGGGCAAGAAATTGAATCAAATTGCATCGATGAAAGGATAAGAAATTTTGGCATGAAACTTTTATCAAAAGAGGAAGCTTATTTATTTTATAACATATCAAAAGAAGTAATGACCATAAAGTGAAGAACTCTTCAACAATGCAACAGTGAACATTAACATCTTCTCGTTAATGGAGGTTACTTGTAGTTTGATTTCATTCTAGTCGCTTCCTTATGATCTAAGACAATCATTACAACTTATACACTATCATCGAAAGATGAAAGAGAGGAGACATTGAATTACTGTAGGCCTAAAACACGATGTCGATGTGATTTTCATATGAAGATCAGCCTTGGAAACAAATTTAATGTTGTTTATGAATTTTAGGTGTCATGTAACCAAATTCTTTCCATAGAACCATGGTCCAACACTCGAGATCCCAAATAAAAACAATATAAAATAAATATAGAACACAGAGGTCGCAAATCTGTAGGCATTTCAAATAAAACAATAATCAATTCGGGGGCCAAAAGAAGCATGTAGAATTGAAAACATTGGATTTAGACGTGAACATGTGAAAGACATATGTACTAAAATAGAAAAATAAATGCGATGGAAGGTGACACAGGGATAGTATTGGAATAGATGAAAAAAAATACCAGAAGATGTCATTTTTTCTATTCAATTCAGGTAGATGAGAATGATTTGGTAACTAAGATTTTTTGGCTGTCTCCAGAAATGTGTTGGACTATGCAATATTTAGTGTTGTTATATGATTTTTTTAGCAGTGTGATGTTATATGATTTGACACCACATACATACAAATAGATGATGGGCGTCCGTTTGGTTCGATTGTTGGGGTTAATACTCACAACAAAACTATTCTGTTTCGTGCCACACTTGTTGTGATGGAATTGTTGACACTTTTGGTGGATTTTTGGAACTTTCTAAAACTAACATTGATATTTGTGACATAACGAATTTATAAGTGTCGAACAAAATGTTTGGCAGGTGTGGACTATGTGAAAATGCATGGCTACAAAGGATGTTTTAAAAAAGGAAGGGGGCACTAGTGTATAGTGTAGAGGACGCGACTGTTATGATCCCGAGCTCATGTGTGCTCGGGTGAACAGTAAAATAAAATTTTTAAATAAATTCAAAAAAAATTATTTTTTGTGTGAAACTTTGATAAATGTTCTGACCGCTTGCAAAATTTTATCACCAGATCTCATTCGTATAAAATGTGGCAAAAACAATTTGATGCTCCAAAATTTTATTTTCAAACGCGTTTTGGAGCATTGATTTTGTTTCTTTTTAACTTTTAACACGAATATGATCTGGTGATGAAATTTTACAAGCTATGAAAACATTTGCCAAAGTTTCACACACACACACACACAATCGGTTGTTTTAAAAAAATCGATTTTATTGTTCACCCGAGCTCACATGAGCTCGGTATCTAGCAATACTTTCAATGAATACGCTCCCTACTCAAATGAGCACCACTGAAAGAAGTGAAAATATGAACAATGAATTGAAGAGATACAATAATATAAAATAGGGACAATTACATTTTAGCCCTTAACTCGAACCTACAACTCGGATTTACCCTAATTCCCAAGCCTGCTCAAATTTGCCCCTGTGACATTAGAAATGTCCTTCCATACCGTTGTCATGCAATCAAAGGGCTTTGAAGTACGACATGGTTTCACTTTCTTGGGTAAAAACACTGTTTACCGTATTCAACAAGTGCCAGGGATTCCCCTTGGGTTATGCCACTGAATCTTCGCCGTCAACGGCTCATCTTTGATTAAATCCTGTCAATGTTTATAGAAGCACCAACGAAACCATTTGTTTTTCTTTCTCAACGTGCAGTTCAGAAACTGCAAATTTCTATTCATCCAACATGAAAGGCTTGTCAAGGTGCATGTGCATGAGATTAGCTCGCGACAGCTGCACGAAGTCCCATTTAAAACCAAGGTTTTAGCTAGTTGCACCATTGCCCATCAAACTTATGAAATGCTGCCACAGAATTTTGGCCTTTTTTTGGTGCGATGCACAACATCACTGAAGAATTTCGACGACAAACCACAAGATCGTCAACCCCGAGAGGCTTTGGGTGGTTGAGTCTCCTCTGCCTCTTTAGGTTCCCTGGCTAGCAGTGGCCAGCATGCAACGATCGGCTAGGCAAAGTGCCTATATGCAGTAGTAAGTTAACAAAACGGGATCCAAGTAGAAAGCATTTCTGATACAAAAGGCAAAGGTCAGATCGGAGATTCGATGTGGCAAAAATCCCCATTTTCCAGGGGAAAACGCCTCAAAAGGATGGTGTACGAGCGCGCCAAAACTCACTTCTCTATGTATTACTACTCCCTCCGTTCGGAATTACTCGTCCAAGAAATGAATGTATCTAGATGTATTTTACTTGTAGATACATCCATTTTTGTGACAAGTAATTCCGAAGAGGAAGTACTAGCTTTGATTCTTGTTGTTTAGTCATCCAGAGGACACCGGCCATGAAGCAGGCAGGACTACCAAAACCATATAAATCTCAAATCAGACCAAAGTCTCAACTATGAATTGAGAAGTTTGTGATACCATCCATGCAATTATGTACAACCAACATTACGCCAAGAAAACAAAATACCAATGTTTCCCCCCAATGATGGTACAAAATGACTCCATTTCTGAAGCAGTCAGGCATGCTACAACGGCAGCATCAGATGGCACCGATACAGCCCTGGCAGCAGAACCAGGCCACCAGGATGCCCAGGAACGCGCCGGCGAAGACCTGCGACGGGGTGTGCCCTAGCAGCTCCTTGAGCTTCCTTTCGCTGATGGGGTGGCCTTGGAACAGGTCCTCAACGATCTTATTGAGCACCTGCATCATCATCAATCACAGAGCATACATTTCAGGCAGATAATAGGCAAACAACAGACGCTCATCGGCGGGAAAGATGTAACCACGATATTTGAAGGATGGGAGGTGCCAGGTTAGTCACTAGGCTTGTATGTATCCGAAACCAAGCTGAGAGACTTAGAGCGCGCTTGGTTGATGCTCTGGCACTGGCAGTGCCATTTCAGTGTCATCAACTCAGAATGCGATAATCTACTCAGGTACCCGTGACATGCCCGTGGATGTAGCATTACTCGTTATTGCAAGGTGAGGTGTGGTGTATCAACAAAGCAATGGAGTGGCAGAAGTTCAAATTTGAGCTGCTAGCTAGTCACTACAGATTTATGGAACTCTAAGTTACGAACAGCGTGTCATAGCAATTACCACCCCTGAACATAACCAACAAGCAAGCTTATAAACTGGTGACCTGATTCATTATGGGTACTAAAGTCTAAAGAACCGCGTATTTAGTCTTGTACACCAAAAGAGACAAGCCATGCATGAAATCTTTCAGAATTCGAGTCAGGGCATCAAACAGCTGACTTCTGCAGTTTGGCTAACTTGACAGGATGTCCAATCCGAGGCCCTGAGACTGATCTTATCTAGCTATATACAAATACAACCAGCATAGTTTCGCAAATATGGCAAATCATGGTCGCCATTCATAATGCAGTTTCGAACTTTCAATTGTACTGCACATATGAACAATCAGTTTTCATTTTTCAAAGGAGGGTGGTTAGACTTAAGACCTGTCTAACAATGAAAACATACAAGCAATCCGAATAAAATGAAATCTAGTCCTGGATGTACCAGACAATGGGCTGAGAACTTCTTTGAGCTCAAGTCTTAACATTCAGCAAAATTTGGTCACACTGAATCAAGTAAAGCAGAGCAACAAGAACAAGCCCAATAACAGATTGGGAAAGTTCTGGTTTGTACCCCCATACCAGTGTACCCTCTATCCACACTCATAACGGTTTAGTGTCAGTCTACATCCTCAAACTGCCAAACATCAAACTGTGCATGCATTCACGCAAATGTAACAACTGGTAGAATCCCAAAAATCCTAGGGAATCTAGCATGAAACGGCATCTAGCACCATTATGGACCGAACATTTGACAGTTTATCCCTGGTGAAGGACGACATGGATGCCAGAAGTGTGACCTGAGCTGAGCTTAAACTCATCCATCCGTTGACAGAACTGGAAAACATTCTACTCCCCAAACAACAATGAGCTCAAATTCACCCATCCTCTGAACCCTGCTTCACTTTATACAGTGAGCTCTGCTCATCTAACACAACATCTGCCAGAATAAAACATACTCCCGTGCAACTAAGTAAATCACAGAATGAATAAATGCAAGCAGCATGAGCTCACCTCGGCCTGCATCCCGGCGTGGCGCCGGACGCCCGTGGCGTCGTACATGACGATAAGGCTGAAGCCGAGGCAGACGGGAAAGAGCGCGTCGCCGACGCCGTGGCAGAGCGCGACGGAGGCGGTGAGCGCGGTGCAGAGCGCGGAGTGCGAGGAGGGCATGCCCCCGGAGCTGCACAGCGTCCGCAGGCTCCACCGCCGCTCCACCACGGAGGTGAGCAGGGCCTTGGTGGCCTGCGCCACCGCGAACGCCACCATCCCCGACACGAACGTCGGGTTCGACGCCAGCGCCAGCAGGTACGGGCTCTCCCGCGCCTTGGTCACCGCCGCCGCCGTCGTGCTCATCAGCAGCGTCCCTATCCCCGCCCCGCCTCCTCCTGCCGCGGCCAGGCCCGGAAGCTCCCCCCGCGCGCGCCCTCCCCGCATCGCGGCGGCGAGGAGCCGGGAGAGCGACGGCGGCGGCCGCGAGGACGAGGGCGACGGCGCGGCGGCATCGGCAGGCACGGATGCTAGTGTTTGGAGACAACAACGGCGGTGGTGGCGCGGGGACTTTGGCGGCCTGGAGAAGTGGTCGAGGAGGCTGGGGAAAGCGCTAGAGAAGCGGCTGGAGCTGAGCACCTCCATGGCTGCTGCTCCGCATCGCCGCCGGAGGACCCCGCGAGTGAGCGCGAACGGAGGAGCTGGTGTGGCCGTGGCGATTGCGTGGGGGCTTAGCGCTGACAGACACCTCACTGGACGGAAGTCCGAAATGCCCCTGATGTTTCTCGAGTCTACGGGGCGCGCAGCGGCGGGCACTCTGGGGATTTCCATGCAGCACGCCGGAGCTCCAGTCATCCGGTGGGCATATTACCGCGAAGATTCTGGGACGAGGTCGCCGTCTTGAAACCGGCGCAGCCAATCCAACAGAGCCGCGTGCACAAGTTGCCAGAGCAAGCCGGGTATTGGGACCTCCTTGTCGGAGAAGGCCCCGCATTGGCAGCAGCCTTACAACGTGGGAGCTCGTGGATTTAGTCGTTCGAGGAAAATATGCAAAAAATTCATCAGCCTTCGGACTTCAGAGCATCTATATATACAGCCAGACCTAGCTAATCCGTAGACGCGCATGAACAGCGACCGATCACCCTAATCTGTCCGCTTCACATTCCGATATGTCATTAGCAAATCCACAAATCCATAGAATCACATGCAACGTAAGCTTACAATGTGTTTGGCCTGCGTATATGAGCCTATCTGAGGTAATGCAGACAGAAAATCATGTTCTGTACACTGTTTGGTTGGCTATATATTCCCTCCCTTGCATCAAGGCAACAAGTTATGCGTTGTGTTTGGTTGCCCATGTATAGGTGTTCTGATGCAAAGCACACTGTTTGGTTGCACATATAAAGTGGTTCTAGTAACCTTGTACCCAACTTGATGAGCCTACCATCTATCATCCTATTAAGTGCACACTCACTCCATTACATACGTAGCGATGACATGAGTAAAACAGCTCTAGAATCACTACGAACTGGACG